>NC_133361.1:51728048-51778987 GCF_049309525.1 Garra rufa
CTTTCAAACGAATTACATCCATAAAATGTTCAGTAAACACATGCAAACCACACTCTGACATCCATACCAACATACCCACACAATTATAGCTGCATTATTTTTCCAATTGACTCTATAATAGACTATAATATGCATAAGCAGAAAACACGAAAAGGGGAGTATTTCTTTTATATGCTTATCTAGTAAAAAATGGTAAAAATTTAAAATTTGAAGCCTTGCCGATAGAATGAATGCCTATTAGCAAATGTTGCATCATGTTATAGTCAAATGGCCCTGGGTTAAAAAATTGCAGTTTTAATGGGTTTCAATGTGGACACTTTTGTCCTTAAGGTCCTGAGTGTGAGTATTTTTTGTAAGGAGGGTGAGGGTGAAATATTAAAATGTCAATAAAAATACACAGGCACACTTATAACAAAAAACAAAACTGAAATGGACAAAAATGTCCTTAAGGTCGCACAAGGGTTAAACATTCACAAAAACAGCATATTTCCATACTCAGTAAATTTGATTTCAAGTATAAAAAAAACATAATAAAAAATTATAAAAAAAAAAGGAGGAAAATCTTAATTTAATCCTGGATACATATTAGCCTTTAATTTTTAAATCTAAAATGTCTCTCTTTGGATAAGTTTAAGTTCTTTATTTCCTTTCCTAACAGTAATATTCACATGGTCAATACCTTGTATTCTATGGATCGAAGGATTACTTTTTATGCATTCATTTGAAAATGTTTTTCCATAGGATATTCTTCATTACTGATGGCGTATTTGTGTTCTTTGTGCGTCTTTTTGTTCTACCAATATAAAAAATCTTACATTGATGACATTCTAGTCTATTAATAACATGAGTAGTTTGACAGTTAATAAAATCTCTAATAGAATAAACCTTGCATGTTATCATCTAAGAATAATTTACCCTGTACCACATTATTGCAATGGTTACAATGATGACATTTAAAACCCAGATCTCAATTGTATCTTTGAAAGACTGTTATAGTATACTGATACCGAACATTTTCTTCAGCCTGGCACCCATTCGGCCAAACTCATTGTCCTTTAAAGAACAAAAATTATTTAATTTGAACAATCTCTTGATTTGTCTTTTGGTGATGTATTTATTACATAACTTGTTTCAGTGAACCTTACCCTATTGAACCTGCTGGAGTTGCTGAAAATGAGCTGAAAGTCAGAGACGAACGCTCCTATCGTCTGATACGCACCACTTTCCAACTTCTGCTTTATTTTGTCCAGCCACTTTGGCTGAGTTATGAACTCAGAGTATCTGGGCACCTGGAAGTCATTTTATTTCTGGTTTTAATGCATTGTAAATTTCAAGTTAGTTTTTTCATCATTTCTATTCTATTTATAAACTATTTTAAATTAAACTAAGACATGAAAAGAGTAAAATTCTGAAGTTAAGTGACATTTAAAAGAAAAATCAAGAATCTCACCATTTTGCATGGATCCTTAACAAACACCTTCTGGATAACCTCTCTGTACACACATAACAGGAGGTAGTGGCAGTGCTAAAGATGACAAACAACACACATATCCACAATTGCAGCCTTACATTAATTACTCTGTTTCTGTTCGAAACCTGATGAGCAGCCTATGTAGGCAGTACTTTAAGGCATTGAAGGCTGTTACAAAATATGAGCACCTATATTAAGATGTTGAATTTGTGTGTGTGTGTGTGTGTGTGTGTGTGTGTGTGTGTGTGTGTGTGTGTGTGTGTGTGTGTGTGTGTGTGTGTGTGTGTGCGCGCGCGCCTCTTGTTCAGACATGTTTGTGGATTCACACCATTGTTGACTCTTTCTTAACACACAAAGGTACAAATCCATTCCCTATAAGCAAACACACACACACACACACACACACACACACACACACACACACACACACACACACACACACACACACATATACACACATATATATAATGAAGGTACAGTACACTTGTTGATTTAATTTTTTCTGTTCTGTTTGTCTCTCTCTTACCCAGGTGAGTCTTCATCTACAGCTGCTATGTGACAGTGTGAATGAAAAGCTCGTGGACACTCGTCACAACACACAAGATCTTTCTCCGAGCAACACATGTAACACTCGGCATCATTGTTCTGGGCCATCTAGTCAGAGGACAACATGACATAACATAACATTTTATCATCACAGAAATAAACTCAAATGTATTTTGATTTTCTATCTTACAATCTTGTTTTGATATATAGGAATCTAAGCACAACAAGTCATTATTCACTGCAAAATGGGGAAAAAGTATGAAGATAATTAAGTATTTGTAATTGTATGTCCAAGATTTTTACATGTGTTTTGACATTATTTTCATAATCATAAAGGGAACAAAAGAAAGAAACGTCTAGGTTACGTAGAGAACCCTCGTTCCCTGAAGGAGGCAACGGAGACGTTACATTGGGATTTCGCTTGAGAGACCAGTCATCTCTGAGCCTTATTCAAAAGGCCAATTGAAAATTGGCGAGTGGACGTGCGTGCCGGCCACGCCCCCGTACATACGGGTATATAAGATGGCGGCGCGCACCACTCATTCAGGCTTTTGCTGAAGAGCCAGGAGAGCCCGGCGTCAGCGCGGCGTCAGGTCGTGGCATGGGAATGTAACGTCTCCGTTCCCTCCTTCAGGGAACGAGGGTTACCTATGTAACCTAGACGTTCCCCTTCAGTCGAATCACTTCGACGTTACATTGGGAACTTAGACCCATGGAAAGGGCCACCGGCCTGACGCCGCGTTACGCCCTACGCCACGTGCAGACAGGCGGACGTGTCCACAGGCGGGTATGAACGTAACCTTCCCAACGCCCTGGGGGCCGAGTAGGGGCCCCACAGGGGTACCAGTTGTACTGAAGCAGGGGTTGGGGGCGGAGCACATGAATTCTTTTCATGCGGAAATAAAGAAAAATTCAATATATCCATATACGAGATATACGAGGGAAACAGCGATCTTCTCCGCTGGAAAAATAAAATAAGCCACAACCTGCGGGGCGAAGGAGACCCAGGCAGGAGCACAGTCAGAACTACTCCGCACCTAGCCCTGATTGCGGGGCATGGAGGACCCAGGGTTCGCCGGAGGGAACAATCTGGGAGATAGCGCACGGATCCACGTGGGAAAGGCACAGCAAGCCGGCACTAGCCGGCCTCCCGTTCGCCTAAGTTAAGACACGGGAGGACACAGCCTCTACGCGTAGGTTATAAAACCTGGCGAAGGTGTTGGGTGTCGCCCAACCCACAGCTCTGCAGATGTCTGTTAGAGAGGCGCCATGAGCCAACGCGTGGGACGAGGCAACGCTCCGAGTGGAGTGGACTCGAAGTCCTAAGGGGCATTGCTCTCCCTGAAATAGATAAGACAGGGAGATTGCCTCGACCACCCATTGGGCCAACCTCTGTTTAGAGACAGCATTCCCTTTCTGCTGACCTCCAAAACAGACAAAGAGTGCTTCAACTTCTCTTGCAGGAAGGAAAGCACAACTGCAATCGTGCATCTCTGGGGGTCCTCTCCTCGAGAGGAGCACCAGTCGACAAACAGACCCCACTTCAGAGCATAAGCCTGCCTCGTAGAGGGGGCCCTGGACTGAGTGATAGTGTTTATCACGGCTTGTGGAAGGCCAACGAGGTCTGACGCGTCCCGTCCAGGAGCCAGACATGCAGGTTCCACAGGTCGGGACGCAGGTGCCAAATCGTGCCCATCCCCTGAGAGAGAAGGTCTCTCCTCAAGGGGATTTTCCAGGGAGGGGCTGCCGCGAGGGAAATGAGTTCTGGGAACCAGGTCCGGGTGGGACAGTGTGGCGCAACCAGCAGTACCTGCTCCTCGTCCTCCCTGATCTTGCACAGGGTCTGTGCAAGGAGGCTCACTGGGGGAAAGGCGTACTTGGGCCCCGGAGGGGAGGATTCAAGGGAGGCAAACAGCTCTATCTGGGCCTCCCCGAAACGACTCCAAATCAGCTGGACTGTCTCGGGGTGGAGTCGCCATTCTCCAGGGTGTGTGGACTGCCGTGAAAGCTGATCGGCTGCACGATTGAGTTCCCCTGGTACGTGAATGGCACGCAGCGATTTCAGCCGCGTGCCATGCCCATCTCGGGACTCGATCGTATAACCAGCGCTGAAGCGGTCTCATATGAAGCAAGCCCAGCGGCGTCACCATGGCTGCAGCTGCCATATGCCCCAGGAGCCTCTGAAATGTTTTGAGAGGAACCGCTGTCTTGTGTCTGAATGATTTCAGACAGTTCAGCACCAACAGCGCGTGCTCGTTGGTGAGGCGGGCTGTCATATTGACCGAGTCCAGCTCCACACAGAGAAAAGAGATCCTCTGCACTGGGGAGAGTTTGCTCTTCTCTCGGTTGACCTGAAGGCCCAGATGGCTGAGGTGCTGGAGCACCAGGTCCCTCTGTTTGCACAACAGATCTCGCGAGTGCGCTATGAGAAGCCAGTCGTCGAGATAGTTGAGAATGTGAAGGCCTGCCTGCCAAAGAGGGGACAGGGCTGCTTCCGCGACCTTCGTGAAGACGCGGGCAGAGGGACAGACCAAAGGGGAGAACTTTGTACTGATACGCTCGGCAATCGAAGGCAAACCGGTGGAAGGGTCTGTGTCGAGGTAGAATCGAGACGTGAAAGTACGTGTCCTTCAGGTCGATGGCTGCAAACCAATCCTGGGGGCGAATGCATGTGAGCACACGCCTCGTAATGAGCATCTTAAAATGCAGCCTGAGAAGGGACCGATTCAGAGCTCTGAGATCCAG
The DNA here is from genome assembly GCF_049309525.1 of Garra rufa. Classification (NCBI taxonomy): domain Eukaryota; kingdom Metazoa; phylum Chordata; class Actinopteri; order Cypriniformes; family Cyprinidae; genus Garra; species Garra rufa. The sequence goes on from NC_133361.1 coordinate 51,732,811, forward strand.
GATGGGTCTTAACCCACCGCTCTTTTTGGGCACGATGAAGTAGGGACTGTAGAACCCTGACTTCATCTCGGCTGGAGGGACTGGCTCGATTGCATCCTTCGCCAGTAGGACTGCAACCTCCACACACAGGACAGCGGCATGCGTGTCCGAACGGACAGTTCTTCAAATACCCCCTGGTCAGGACCACTCTCGTGCAGGTGTTTAAGTGCCTGCGCCTGGTACACTTACAGTGTTGCCATGGCATGCAAGGCGGTGGCAGCGTGTCCAGCGGCGTGAAAAGCCCGGCCCGTGAGGGCAGAAGTAAGCCTATACACCCCGGAAGGGAGACACGGAGGGCCCCGCCAGGTGGCCGCGCCCCACGGGCAAAGGTGCACTGCGACGGCGCGCTCGACCTGGTGGACCGCCACATAACCCTTGGCTGCCCCGCCATCGAGAGTGGCGAGGGAAGAGGAGCTGGAGCGCGCTCTAAATGAATAAGGAGCGTGCCACGATTTTGTCAGCTCCTCATGCATCTCCGGGAAGAACGGGACCGGGGGAGAGCCGGTGCCCCCCCCAGGAACCAATCGTCCAGCCTAGAAGGATCGGCCAGAGGCTCTTGGGGAACCTCCAAACCGATCCCCCTGGCTGCCCGGAGAAGCATAGCCGACAGTTCGACATCAACCTCCGAGGGGGCAGCGACCACGAGCGGGCGCTGCGCTGCAGGAAGAGATGTGTCACTGTCTGACTCTCCCTCCAGTCTGTGATAGACATCTCATCCTCTGCAAGAGCACCGAAGGAGACGCTCGGCCCGGCGGGCGGGGAAGCATGCTGCTGCGGAAACTCGACGGGGTCACGCTGAGACAGAGAAGTCCACTGGGCTTTTTGGGCCGGCGGAACATTCTCTACCGTAACTTGAATGTCCCCCCCGGGCCTCACCGCGGTGGCCGAAAAGCATTGGCGGCTCAACGGCTGACCGCGGGAGGGGGGCGGGGGGAGCCGGCTCGCGTACGAGCGGCAGGACTTCAGCGTGGCCATGGTCATGTTTTCACAGTGTGGGCATGTACCATCCGTGAACGCCGCCTCAGCGTGCTCAAAACCTAAACACGTGAGGCAGCGTTCATGTCCGTCCGCTGAGGAGAGGAAACCACCACATCCAGAAATGCGCGGCCGAAAAGACATTCTGAAGAGAACGTCTCCAACGGCCGCTAGAAATTGCTCTTTTGTGATCCCGGTTGCCTAGGGAGGCGCCGCGGGGGCAACCGTGCACTCGCCGGGGCTGCTTGCTGGAATGCAAAGGCTTTATATGGCCGTGAAAACGGCCGCCCGCAGGATCAAGCTGGCAGCTGCCAAACAATGCTCTTTCTGTGAAACACTCTTTTAGTTTTGGCAGCGCGCCAGCAGGAGGGAGCATGAACTCTGAAGAACTCTTTGGTCTCTCAAGCAATCTTGAAGTGATTCGACTGAAGGGGAACTCATCAATACAGGTTTAGAACAAGTGGAGTGTGACCAAATGACAAAATTTATGAATTGTTTTTCATATTAAAGTTGTTTTTGTGCATACGGTAATGAAATTGCCCAAAATTTCATTAACTATCATAAAACTAATGTCACTATGCAATAAAATATAATAAAATAGGCTTAGTTTTCTTTAAGCATAAAATGTAAAAAAATAAAATAAACATAAAATAAAATAAAATAAAAATGTTATGTTACATAAAATGTTTAGTTATTTTTATTGTTTAGACTTTATTTTATGAAAATTATTTTAATGATCATGTACACATTGAAAAGAATTTAAGTATCATAAATTATTTTGATGGCTGCTTATGATTAAAAATGTCAGGTAGAAATGTTTCTCACCACATCATTCTCTTGAGAACTGCATGTTTCACATTCACACAAAAGGGAATGGATGTGCAAGATCCCTTTCTAGAAATTACAAATAAATAAATGAATAAATAAATAATCATACTTTTTATATGCTATCTCTCCCATTTGTTACCTTGAGTAAAAAGTTGAGCGTTTTTCCATGGCACAGTATATCTTTCTTCCAGTGTCCATCAGTGAGAGTCTGTTCCTGCTTTACAAATTCCTCCGGAGTGAACCATCTTTCCTCAGTACGTATACACTTCCCACGATTCCCTGCAACACAACAGAAACACTTCCCACTCAATCCTTCGACACAGACAAAACAAACTGAGGTCTGCACAAAAATCTGTGCAATAGCGTACCTGACGCAAACCTGTCGTTGTACAGTGTCCCACACTTTTAGAAGAAAAGGTTCAAAAATGAACCTTTTGAGGTTCCTAAGGATTGCAACTGTGGGGGAACCTTAAAGGTTATTTTTTACCCTTTGTGAAAAGGTTCTAATTGGAACCTTTACATTAAGGTGAATTAATGACCCACATGGGTTCCTTTTTGAACCTTTTTTAAAAGCACCCTTTTGGTACTATTTATTATTATTATTATTATTATTATTATGTAATATACTACTATTTTTTTATACCAATTCACAACACAGACACAACCTGTAATTGTCTATAAAAAATTTTTTTTATGAATATTTATAGAATTTAATCACATCACCCATGAAAAAGATATATTATTTACTATTTATAAATATTCTCTTTTAAACAAACAAGTGAATGAATAAATAAATAAATAAATAAATAGCAATACTGTTATAATTCATATGATCAATTCTTGACTAAAAAAAAAGCAATATAATAAAGCAAAATAGAAAACGGAAATATTTTTCATGAAAAAATAAAAATGGTGTTTACAACAAGACTAATATCATGTTATATAATATAATATCACATATTTACATCCCCTGCCACACACACACACACACACACACACACACACACATATATACTGTATATATATATATATATATACGGTTGCAATCGAAAATATACAACCCCTTGACCTGCAAAACATTTTATATATATATTCAGTCAAATAAAAAATTGGCCATTTTAATTACAGTAGGTGGCATTTTGTTTTCTGTATTGTGGCACATTAAATACTTTTCAATGAACTTCAGGGTGTTTTTAATCTTTGAAGAATACTTCGCAGATCTTCTCGCCTTCCATCATTATTTTAATTAGAGACTCTGTATCCAAGGCACGTCCCTTTATACATAGTACAGGGTTGGGTATGCTTGGTTCCTAAACAAAAAGAGTATAATATTATATATGGTATACAATATTTATAATTTGATTGTATGATAATTATTTTTGGTCCAAACTTTTATAAAATGTTTCCAAAATTAGCTACTAAGAATTCTGTGACTTTGTGACATCATGTGAATGTGAAGAAATTTACAGCAACACAGCAAATTTATTTGCAACACAGCAACACTCGTGTTGTTGCTGCTGTTATAGTGGAACCTCGACACAGTCAAAGTGAAGGGGCAGAAAAACAGATTTTATATTTTTAAATGAGATAGAGAGATCTTGTACTCTCCTTGAATAAAAGTGGAAGCAACAGGACAGCAGCAGCCATTGAGAGACCTAATATAAAATTGTGAAAATGTCCATGAATATTGTGTTTTACCTTAATTATGATTTGTATCTTTAATATCTATAAAATAGTGATTCTTCATTAGTGATTCCTTTTTCATTCATTCATTCATTCATTCATTCATTCATTCATTCTTTCATTCTTTCATTCATTACCTTTGTGTGCTAAATCAACATGTTTTTTTTTTTTCGCTTCAGCCAACTCTGTACGGATATTCACCCCAACTTCTATTTTTTCAGAACATTTTTTTCAATGTGTGCATCCAATCTGCTTTCAAATTCTAATAACAGCTGTTGACAAACAAATAAATAAATAATTAATAATAAATAATTTGCAAATGTTCACTACTTTTAAGTAAAAATTTGGAATTCAATTGTCTTACAACAGAAGCGATTTTAAGAGCTGGGTATCATGATAGAATATCTTTTATGGAGTGATGTTTCATGTAGTCTGCCCTCTCATTCCTTGTCCGTGCCATGCAGTCCTGCAAAAGTTTGATATTTGGTGTCTTCTTTGAGCATTCTGTTCTCATTTTCTCCAAGTGGATCCTCATGCTGTAATCATCTTCTCCTGACTCAGCCTATCCACAAACATAAGCACTTATTTATTAACAGTAAACTTTAATGCTTTTCTTAATTCCTGATGATTAGTTCATTTGTGGTTCTTACCTCTAGGGTCATTGGTCTCTTTTGATACATATCTTGGATTACAGATAAATCCTCATTCTAAACAACAACAACAACAACAACAAAACACATTGAAGACATTCATTATGTGTCCATGTTATTGTCATTTCAAGTTATTGTAAAGATTAGCATAGGACGTAACCCTAACCCTAACATACACTTTCCTTTTAAAATTCCTGTTAGCAATAGCTATAGCTGAAAAATGTAGACTCAGTAATTAGTAGGGCTGTCTACATACCTTTGGCCATAAAATACTGGTGTGTGTGGATTTAGAGGGCATCTTCGTCTTTAGGCTTTCCTGTAATCTCAAAAAATTAACTTGGTCCTTCATCTTTGGAAATATTTTAGCTATCATATTTTCAGTTAGGTTCACAAAAGTGTCCCCGTCGATTTCATTCTCTGTAAAAACAATTTTTGTTGATTGTTGACACAACTGTTCAATCCACATGTGAGTTCAAATTGTGGTTCATTTTGATGATAAAGTCCAATATGTCGAATTTGTTTAATTAGGAAAAATGTTTGTTTGCTGTATAGTGGACATTTAAAGAGTAGGCATTTCTGTGAGATCAACCTTGAAATGAAGGGATGAAATCCTGGAAACCAATTGTCAACCAATCAGCCACATCTTGGACTGTCCACTGATTCACCTCTGTGCTCATTGTTGTTTCAATTTGTATAAAGAAAAGCGTTACAGTGTAGAGAACAATGTCTTGATATCACATAACCAGTCCATTAATATGGGAATAAAAAATTAAACATGATCAGAAACTAATATAGATAAAAGTAAATAACATATATAGCAATGGTTATTATACCGCCTACAATAAGCCATGTAAATCAAAACTCTCTAATCAGTATCATGTTACTGAAATAGTGTGCTCTAGACAGGAAACAGAGGAAAAATAGGTGAAGGGGTACACATATAAACACAAATTAAATTAAAGTATTTTTTTTTTCTTCTTACCTTTTTCACAGTTCTGAATACAATCAGTTTTGTTTTGCTGCTGTATAGAAAAATAACATAATGAGTTCCAACAATTATTTATAATTTTATCTTACCTCAGGTATTCCTGTCGCTTCTCCAGTCAATCTGCTGGTGCCTCGTGCATCAAAGTAGTTGTTTGGGCAGAAACAAACGTTCTAACTTATACTTGTTTTAAGTGTTTTGTTTTATTATTATTATTATTTACAAAATGAAAATAAAATGACTTTATTATGAATCTGCTAGTTACGTGAAATTAAATTGTTATTGAATTGTTATTATTCTAGTCAATATAAAAAAAAAGATGAAAATGTTTATGTATTCCGAATTTTTTATTTTTTGGCATAAAAATACATATTTTTCATAGTTTTAATAATAATAATAATAATAATAATAAATTGTTGCCATATTTATCACAATTTATTATTATTATTATCCCACATTAATTTTTGTTAGCACCTTAATCAAGATCACAATTCGATAAACAGGCTTGGCTATATCTTGGGGGGAAAAAGCAGTACCATCACCCATGCCCTTGAATTCATCAAAACATTTTTTTGCTCATAATTGTACAAGATCTTTTTAAACTAACATATAAACAATTATGTAGTGATTGGTCTTTAATAATTAAAGTGTGTGAAAAGTTCAGGGACTAAAACCAAACTATGGGCCTCAAAATAACAAAATGGTTAAATTCTTACAGTCCATTTGAAAAGGTTCATAAAGGAACCTTGACAACAGTTCTTAAATGAACCCATCTGCTGCAACAAAGGTTCTAAAAAGAACTAATAGCGTGTGTCAAATAACCAGTGGATCATTATAGAACCCATAAGTTCAACTTTGAACCTTGATAGTTGGAAGTTCATATTTGAACTTTAAAGTTCTTTTCTGAACTCCAAAGGTTCAATCTCTTCTAAGAGTTCATCACTTATAAGTGAAACACAGGTGACTGGTAAAGAGGGAGCCTGAAAAACAGACCGATCTGCCATGTCTTCTTCTTTCACAACTCTCCCTCTAAACTCTGTACCTCCTCCTCTCCCTCCCTGTTCCCGGATATCTTCAGGATCACTTTCCTCTACCGAACCGAAGCTTGTTTTTGAGTCTTAAGGAATAAAACACATTACTGCATTCAGACAGTGTTCTTTAACTATAACCCTGAAGAAAACTGTTGCAGTTCAGGCACTCACATCTGGGTTTTTTAGCTGGTTTCTCCCGACTGGGTGATGAAGCATTATCCTCACTTCTATCATTTTGACTTCTCTTTCTTTTGTAGTTCCTCCCGTTCCCTTTCTCTGTCTTTCCTTCACTCTCCTCCTCTGTTGCTGTCTCAATATCCAGAGGTTTCTCATTGAGTTTGATAGGGCCTGGGTCAAAGAAAATAATAAAAATATACTGTATATATCAATGAACCCATTCTTGCTCAATCACAGCATAGTAACACAGTGTGGGACTCTAGATAACAAAACATAAAGCTGATAATAATCAAAACTACTGACTGTCCAGCAGACTGTTTCTGAGCATGCGTAGTGTCGGATACAGCTGCAGGATATGATCTTCAAACACACAGCGCCAAAACTGTCGTATGTCCTGAGGTCTATCTTTCTCCAGCCAGTCCAGAACCTCATAGACACCCTTCATAGACACCCCTGATTATTATAGTACAATGACCAAACAAACACAACAACAACATTGTATTGCCATGGTGGAACATGCAAGTTACTAAAACCAGGGTAGTGCAACCTTTTGTTTAGTGTGAGTTACTATATAAGGCTATAAGGCTTACTGCAGTAAAGTGGATGAGAGAGAGGATGTGTAAAGGTGAGCGTGCTTCTACCTCAAAAAGTTTCTCCGGCACCAGGTTATGGTCGCGCAGCTGAGTGAGGAGTCTGTGCGGTTGTTCTATGCAGGAAATCTCTGCCTTTTTCCGGTTGAAGAAAAACAGCAACTCTTCATTCGTTTTCAAATCTAACGGGTCCATTTTGCCACTGACTCTATAGTGTGATCTACAGTGTGACAAGTAATCATTTTAGCTATTGTATAGCATGTACAGTCGTGGCCAAAAGTTTTGAGAATGACACAAATATTAGTTTTCACAAAGTTTGCTGCTAAACTGCTTTTAGATCTTTGTTTCAGTTGTTTCTGTGATGTACTGAAAAATAATTACAAGCACTTCATACGTTTCAAAGGCTTTTATCGACAATTACATGACATTTATGCAAAGAGTCAGTATTTGCAGTGTTGGCCCTTCTTTTTCAGGACCTCTGCAATTCGACTGGGCATGCTCTCAGTCAATTTCTGGGCCAAATCCTGACTGATAGCAACCCATTCTTTCATAATCACTTCTTGGAGTTTGTCAGAATTAGTGGGTTTTTGTTTGTCCACCCGCCTCTTGAGGATTGACCACAAGTTCTCAATGGGATTAAGATCTGGGGAGTTTCCAACCTGAATGGTCTCAGGATGCTTTACTGTTGGCATGACACAAGACTGATCGTAGCGCTCACCTTTTCTACTCCGGACAAGAATTAAACCTCTTTCCTTGAAGTTCTTGATGATCCTATAAATTGTTGATTTAGGTGCAATCTTAGTAGCCACAATATCCTTGCCTGTGAAGCCATTTTTATGCAACGCAATGATGGCTGCAGGCGTTTCTTTGCAGGTCACCATGGTTAACAATGGAAGAACAATAATTTCAAGCATCACCCTCCTTTTAACATGTCAAGTCTGCCATTCTAACCCAATCAGCCTGACATAATGATCTCCAGCCTTGTGCTCGTCAACATTCTCACCTGAGTTAACAAGACGATTACTGAAATGATCTCAGCAGGTGCTTTAATGACAGCAATGAAGTGCAGTGGAAAGTTTTTTTTGGGGATTAAGTTAATTTTGATGGCAAAGAAGGACTATGCAATTCATCTGATCACTCTTCATTACATTCTGGAGTATATGCAAATTGCTATTATAAAAACTTAAGCAGAAACTTTTCCAATTTCCAATATTTATGTATTTCTCAAAACTTTTGGCCACGACTGTAGATTAATACAATGCAACAGATGCAGTTCTGTTTCAAATACATTGTTAAACCAATGTTATGTGGGACATTTCTGCTATCCAGTGACTTTCTGTCTTTATGATATGCTTACCCATGTTTTCTCTAAAATGATACGATAATGATGATAATATAAGAAATGGCTATATATTTTAGATATTTAGGTATTCTTCATCACTTAAACTGAGACAATGAACATTAAAAATACTGCTTTGTATTTTACACACCTTTTCATTGATATATGCAATCAATTTGATCATGTCCACAGTGCAAAGTAATCAACTTCCACAAGAAATATAAACCATGCAATTATAAAAAACCTCAAAATGTTTTTTAATTATGTTATGTTATAAATATAGTCCCCAAGTCATCTTCCACACTGTTAGTATGTACTTTCTGGCTTTCCAAAATAGATAACAATTCCATTGTTTATTTTTCCAGCTGTAATTCAGCATCCCTCACTCCTACCTTTTTTAGTTTTTTGAAATTTTATCCTACTTGTCACATCCAGGTTAAGACTCTGTGACAGATCCACACACCGGTATACTGCACGCAAAGGAGGAAGACAGACGTAACATTGACATATAAAACCTGACAAACACAAACTTAACAGACAGGAACTTAAGTACACAGACCAAACTTGGATAACTAAGAAGACACACCTGAATTGGTTATATGATTTTCATTAACTATAAATGTCACATGATTTAATGACTGAGACTTATTTGACATAGCCTACTTTATGTATTACAAGAGGACAATGAATGACGAATCAATTTGACATACGTATCAGAGAACGTGCAATGTGTGTTTATAGTGTCAATGTACATGTGAAGAGATCCACTTCCTCATGCTCCCATTAAAAAAACCTGCACTTCATTTTATGATGAACTATGTTTATTCATCTGATAAATTTTTTAAAGAAAAATATAAAAAATATTTTTTTCACAGTATTATAAATTGAAAACATCTTACATAATGAACATAATGAAAACATAATGACTCATATTGCCATACAGTAACAGCATCACACATACCTCATATTAAACTAATCCATAAGCATATAGTTAATTCAACATACGACGAGCACCAAATATAAGGATTCAAATTGAACCTAAAATGTAAATCTGCATATATAGTTTGAGAATTTTGTAAACAAACATTAAAGCATGACATAAATGAAGAAATATTTTAGATTCTGCATTTCACAGGTACATTAGATAAGCAAAATCAGCAGACAAACACATGTTGACATTGTTCAGATGGTCACAAGATGTTATTTGGTTATTTCTCAGAACATGATCTTAAGGTTTGACACAAACTTGTGGTGTATGTTCATGCCAGAAATATCATTTGTAAATCTTGTACTGAATTTATTAAAAAGGCACCTGGATCTCTCTTATATACATATTAAGAAGCTGTAGCTGCATGTCTCAAACTGACTGAAGGTCCTCTCTAATGTTTAGTCAGCATTACTGTGGTCTATTGGCTTCTGGGTCCAGATCATCTACTAGACGATGTTCATTCTCATTCAGCAATCTGTAGAATTCTGCTTTTACAATATCTCCTCCAGAGTCAAGAGCAACCAACAACTGTCTTGTTTTGTCTGGACATGACTCTCTAGCAAGAACTTCCCTGTACATTTCACCTGTAATCATGTTTTGGGCCCTCAGACCATCAGCAATCGCCATCACTGATGAAACTCTCTGTTGTTATCCACAAATTCAGCTTCTGATTAAAACAAACAAAAAAAAGATTCAACTTTTTTAGAAAGTTTTGTGTGGAACAGAAAAAAATGATCAACTACTGCAACTGAGTTCGTACCCCTGAGCCGTCTGTGAGCTGGACGACCTACCCCTTGGCCTGATGTTAGTAACAAAATAGAAAAATCTGTCATGAAAACCTTATCCAATTAGGAACTGATCAACAGGACAATCCAGTTACTTTTTAATATATTTTAATTAAGAAAACATTAGAAACATGTCAACAGCACTAGTAATAATAAAGTACTTCACAGATCACAATATCCTAGTTTAGGTCAAAATCTAAAAATCATCTTGAAACTTTTTGGGGAAAACACTAATCAGCTTACTAAGTTCACAACTGTGGAAATAAATTATTACATTAATTCTTATTAATATTACTGAATATGTGTTTCACCTTTATATGGCACTAATTCATTTAGCTGTAAGGAATAATGTGTCTGAATCAAAAGCTTACATATAATAATTTGATATGGGTTAAATCTGTTTTTGATCACATCTATTTTAAAGCTTCCATTATTTAAATGCGTTTTAACTGGTGTTATAATTACACCCAACTTCATATCCATGATAAATTCTAGCATTGCTAGCAACAATTAATTGTGTCGTTCATTACCTGCGAGAAGGATTCGTCGGGGAGGCCACACTTCCCTTCTTTCAGTGTAGTCCATAAGACTTAGCGTGACCTCCATATTTCTGACATTCACAAACACTTCAAATGTGGGATGATAGTTTGGACCCAAATTAAACTCAAACACCTTAATCTGAAAAAAAAAACAAGACTATGAAAGCGGTTCTTGGGCAGAAAAAATTAAAAGACCTGATAAACCAGTGCTAATCTTTGTGCTAAAATAACTAGAAATCAATCAGGACAGTTAAATGGAGAAAAAAATAAAATAAAATCTATACTTCAGTGACATTGTTAGTGACAATAAAGACAATTTTTTTTTTTTTTTTCTCTCGCCCTGATGTTGATTCAGTGCTGTATTACCTCTTTTTTTTTTTTTTTTTTTACTGAACCATGAAAGCAGAAATTCAATTTCTCTATTTTCATTTTTGGGTAAACTAACTCTTTAATTATAACAGAATATATTGTAGAGATTTTTGCAACTAAATATAATGAATAATGTTACCTCTGGCTGCACTATTGTCACAAACGGGACGACCAAGAGTGAGGATCCAAATGCAAGGCTTTATTATGATGATCGTAGACAGGCAGACAGGGTCGAAAACACCAGCAAACATGAACAGCAAAGATAATCCAAAAGCGTAATCCAATAAACAAGCGTGGGTCAAAATCCAGGTGGGCAGTCCAAAGGAAACAAAGAAATGAAAACAAGAAACTAGAAAACTATGACTAAGACTGGGAAAACAAAAACAGAACTATGGCTAGGGAAAACAACAAGGAGACTGGGAAAACCTGGGAGCAAGGAATAACGCTTGGTAAAGTCCGCAAATGCAAATCAATACTTCACGGTGTGAGTGTGTGTGAAGCTGGCTTTTATGGAGGACAAACAGGAAGTAACCAGCGAAGCAGCAGAGGGAGCAGCAAGAGTCTGTGAGGGGCAAGGCTCCCTCTGCTGGCCTGGTGTGACAACTATAGCTCTCTCTGCTTGACAACACAGACGGTAATATGTTCCTGGAGTGAGCCTACACTGTGAACTGGTATTAATATGCATATTCTCCATGTGCTGGTTCTTGACCTTAAGAAAAAGTTGGGGTTAGGAAGAGGCTGTGTAGGCCATAACAAAATGTAGGTGTAACAAAAATGGTCCCTTCCAACATAATGAGACGATGACACCCTAAATAATTACTAAAGAGCTTTATTTTTAACACAATTAATAGTTTAACTTTTAGGCAGGGGCGTTTCCTCCAAGGAGTCAAGGGAGGCATGTGCTTCCTCAAAATATTGGATGGGAAAAAAAACAACACCAGTATTACAAAATATAATATTAGAAAGTGTACAAATCACTTGTTTTTGTCCAACATTAAACATCAGCAGGTAAAGTTACAGCAGAGGTCCACAGCTCTTGCCTCCCATGAGCCCATTGAGTTTCAACAGACCTCCTAAAGCATGCCGTGAGTTTGGTGGGGGGTGATTGAGAATTAATGGGGGAAAGTCATGTGAGAGGAGTCAATGCCTCCATCAAGTTATGATAGGATATGACTGGTTATCACACTGACACAAGAAATAAACAAATGAAATGCGAACCCAGGGGTTTGGGAATGTACAGTGTTAACCCAAGGTAATTTATGAGCATTGTGAAATGATAAGCAAGATTTATTCCATATTTCCTTTTGATATGGATCAGAGTGTGTTTTTACAAACCCACCCAAATGTCAGGACCAATTTTCAGTATTATCATTTAAACAAAATAATAATACCTCTGACAGTGGAACATTTGACGGGAGCAAATGGACATCCAGTATGTTTTCTCTCTGTCTCTCAGTTAGTGGTCGCTGAAAGACAAGTACTTGGGCAATGACAGGGGAAGGAGGAAAGAACATCCTTTTTATGAGCCCAAATAAGGAGAGATGTTTGATGTCAATCATCACATGAGCTTCAGTCACTTTAAGAGGATTCATTTTTTCTACGTTACCATCAGTGAAATGTGCAACAGCTAAACAATCCATGTCTCCCTCTGTCAAACATATAAAAATATATTTATTATTTAATACACAGAAGGTGTATTAATTTTACAATAAAGCTATTCATTTTAAACCAATTTAGCATATAGAAATGACCATACCAGAGAATATTTCAAAGTGTGGAAGGTGCAGTCCTGAGATTGACCCATCAAAACAGTCAATGTCATTCAAGGGTCCTGCAGGACTCATCTCACCCAAACCATCTAACAGACGAGGATCCCATGAGACAATTTTATAAGACACCTCTCCTTTACCCTCCATCACAAACACAAGGCTGGTCAAACTGCAACGAAACTGACCAGCATATGGACACTCAAACCTGGGGGAGTATTTTTGTGTTATTAAATAATAATGGCCTGCTTCTTTTATTTTTTGACAATACAGGGTTTTACTACATTAAATGCACCTAAATCTGCAACAGCAACTTCCTAGAAACAGGAAAGTTGATGACTGAAGTCACAAATTAAAAAAAGTGTTCAATACCTGTATACATTTTTCTGTTGGTCCTTATCATTTCCCTGAAGTATTTTAGGTGTGAAAACTTCTTTATTTTCTGAGGACTGAAGAAAAAGAAAAAGCATTGGCACCTAAATGATAAATACAATACAACACAAAAAAGAAATAAACAAACAGACATTTTGTTATAAGTTTGCTGGACAGACGAGAGACGAGGTACATATCTCCACACACGTTGACTACATTAAGGAATAAAGACCGACAGAAACAAACAGACTTATAAAGGGGAACTAATCATTAAACACAGGTGATGGGGATCAGGACAAACGATGACAAAACCAAAGCAGACAGATCGATGGGGGGAGACAAAGGGAGAAACAAAGTACATAAACTGGCAGAACTGTGACATTACGCCCCCCCCTCCAAATAGGCGTGTCCTCGCGCCGTAGAAAAACAAAAACAAAACAGACAAGAGGGGCGGAAAAACAGAGTTCATGAGGGAGGGGGCTTCGGCAGAGGACGCAACCCAAGGAGGGGGACAAGTGGCAGAACAAGACAGTCCAAGGGGGCGACGATGGTGTGAGGAGCCAGGGAGGAAACAGGAGGGACCCGGAGCAGGAGGAACAGAGCAAGACCCAGGCCACAGCCATGAGGATGACCCATGGTGGAGCCGATGGAGGGAGGGGCCATGGTGGAGGAAGGGCTGCCGACTCCAGGGGGCCAACTGACAGAGGCGGAGCAGTTGGCAGAGGAGCCTGAGGCAGAGACGGAGAGCCGAAGATCCTGGGCGAGACCGCGGACCCGGAGGGCCAAGGCGGAACTGGCGGCCGAGGTGGAGGCGGAGTTCCGGGGTCCGAGGTGGAGCCGGAGCGACAGAGGATTGAAGCTGTGCCCAAGGGAGGGAGGAGTCCTTAGGAGCCGGTGGGACGGCGTGACAAGGCATAGCCGGAGGAGCAGAGTCCTGAGGTGACAGAAGGGTGACGACCGACCAAGGCGGAGTCGGAAAGACGAGGGAGCCCGGTGGAGCTGGTGGACCGATGGGTGACGATGTAGAGAAGGGTGCTGAGAGCTGTGGTGGAGCCACAGGGTCGGAGGACCGAGGTGGAGTTCTGGACTCTGAGGCTGGAGGCGGAGCTGAGGGATCCTTCAGCCACAACACCCGTGGAATCTGGCAGACCTGCGGCGAGCCCACTGCACAGGTGGTCTGCTGAGGGTGAGCAAGGGGACTGACAGAGGACAACGGGGACTCAGGAAAGCTGGGCGGTACCAGCGGTGACTCTGGACGACTGGACAGAACCAGCGAGATACAGGACGGCTGGACGGAACCAGCGAGATACAGGACGGCTGGACGGAACCAAATCAAGATGATCCTAAGGTTTGACAAAAACTTGTGGTGTTCATGCCAAAAATATCATTTGTAAATCTTGTACTAAATTCATTAAATAAGCACCTGGATCTCTCTTATATACATATTAAGAAGCTGTAGCTGCTGTTTATGTCTTAAACTGACTGAAGGTCCTCTCTAATGTTTAGTCAGCATTACTGCGGTCAACTGGCTTTGGAATCCAGATCATCTACTAGATGAGGTTGATTCTCCTTCAGCAATCTGTAGAATTCTGCTTTTACAGAATCTCCTCCAGACTCAAGAGCTTTAAACAAGAGTCTCATTTGCTTTTGGTGTGGTTTTTCAACTTCAACTTCACTGTACATTTCACCTGTAATCATGTCTTTGGCCCTCAGACCATCAGCAATCACCATGACTGATGAAACTCTCTGAATGAGGTGATGTCTGTTTTTGTCCACAAATTCAGATTCTGATTAAAACAAACAACAAAAGATTAAACTTTTTTAGAAAGTTTTGTGTGGAACAGAAAAAATGATCAACTACTGCAACTGAGTTCATACCTGTGAGCTGTCTGTGAGCTGGACGATCTACCTCTTGGCCTGATGTTACTAACAAAATAGAAAAATCAGTCATGAAAACCTTATCCAAAAAGGAACTGATTAACAGGACAATCATGTCACTTTTTAATATATTTTTTTTAATTAAGAACCATTAGAAACATGTCAACAGTAATAATTACGTACTTGCTTCTTTTGGAGTCTTAAGGAATAAAACACATTACTGCATTCAGACAGTGTTATTTAACTATAACCCTGAAGAAAACTGCTGCATTTCAGGCACTCACAGGATGTGGGTTTTTTAGCTGGTTTCTCCCGACTGGGTGAAGAAGCATTATCCTCACTACTTCTATCATCTTGACTTCCCTTTCTTTTGTAGTTCCTCCCGTTCCCTTTCTCTGTCTTTCCTTCACTCTCCTTCTCTGTCACCATCTCAACATTCAGAGGTTTCTCAAGGAGTTTGATAGGACCTGGGTCAAAGAAAATAATTAAAAGATACTGTATATTTAAATTAAGCCATACTAGTACTAGTAATAATTACGTACTTCATAGATCACAATATTCTATTTAATTTTAGACAAAATCTTGAAATATTTTGGGAAAAACACTAATCAACTGTGTGTCAAATAAAAGTGCAAATAAAATGAAATAATTATTTTAATTCTTATTAAAATTACAGAATATGTGTTTCACCTTTATATGGCACTAATTCATTTATCTGTACAGAATGTGTCTGACGCAAAAGCTTACATATAATCATGTGAAATGGGTTAAATTCTATTATTTAAATGTATTTGAATTCATAAAATGCATTTTATTTTTTATTATTACACCCAACTTCATATCCTTGTTTCAGTTGATTCAGTTTCAGTTATTTTAGCAAAAGTAGAACTAAATGAAAATAAGAAATGTTTCCTCTGCAACTATCTGAAATAAAATGTTTTCTAATATATACAGTGCCTTGCGAAATTCATACCCCTTCATTTTTTTTCACATTTTGTTATGTTGCTGTCACGTCCACACACACAAACACGGAGAGGAGAAGGCAGATAACTTTGTGATATTTATTGGGAGGTGAGCCCACTTCAAACAGGTGAAACAGGCAAGTATGGAATCAAGCATGAGAATCTTCACACACAATCCAGCAGGTGAGTACAAGTTTATAGCAGTTACCAGTGTTAGCAAGAGGCACTTCCCTTGGACTGGTGTGTTAAATATCCACAGGTTCACAAAGGGATTCCACAGAAAAGCGCAAGAGAATTTGGCAATAAGATGAGAAGAACCACGGATGAGTGTCCATACAACTTCGATTCCAGCCGGTGAGTGAATGACAAAGGTGGGTATTTAAAGGGAGCGGGTGATTGCTGGTGCAGGTGTGGGTGATTATGGCTTCGGTGATGGTTCACAGGTGTGGTGAACTGGGAATTGGCTGGATGGTGATAGATCGCGGTGACTGGGACTTAGGGAACATGCTGAGGGCGTGACACTACCCCTCCCTCCACGGGTGACTCTAGGCACCCAAGAACGGCGACGGGGACGACCTCGACCTCTCGGAGCTGGGCGTTCTGGATGATGGCGGTGGAATTCTTTGTGGAGAGCAGGATCCAGGATGTCATTGCGGGGTATCCACGATCTCTCCTCGGGTCCAAACCCTTCCCAGTCTATGAGGTACTGGAGCTGGCCTTTCCGCCGCTTGGAGTCGAGGATCTCTTGGACATGGTAGATGTTATCTCCAAGGACTTCAGGCTGGTCTGTAGGGGGAGGTGGCTCCGATTCTGTGAAGGACGGAAAGACTGGGTCAGTCTGACGTTTGAGTAGGGAGACGTGAAACGTGGGGGAGATCCGATAGCGTGGAGGTAAGTTTAGACGGTACGTTACAGGATTGATTTGTGAATGGATGGTGAAGGGCCCCAGGTAGCGGGGACTCAGCTTTCTGCAGGGCAGACGGAGGCGGATGTCCCGAGTTGAAAGCCATACTTTGTCTCCAGGGAGGTAGGTAGGGTTGGGTAACCTACAACGATTGGCAGCTTCCGTGTGCCTCCGTACGGCCCGCTGAATATGGACATGTGCTGAGTTCCAAACCCTCTCTCTCTCCTGGAACCAGTGATCTACCGCGGGCACTTCAGAGGATTCTCCAGTCCATGGGAACAGTGATGCTTGGTATCGTAGAATACATTGAAATGGGGTTAAACCAGTAGATGTTTGACGGAGGGAATTTTGATGTGAGCAGTATGTTCGAAGATACCGGGTGATCTCCTGGATCTTCCACTCGGTCTGGCCATTAGTTTGAGGGTGATATCCTGAGGACAAGCTGACTGTGGTTCCGAGAAGCTGAAAGAAGGCCCGCCAAACCCTGGAAATATACTGGGGCCCCCTGTCGGATACGAAATCTTCTGGGAGGCCATAATTCCGAAACACGTTTGGTAAACAACACTTCGGCTGTTTCGAGAGCTGTGGGAAGACCTTTCAGAGGAATTAATTTGCAGGCTTTAGAAAAATGATCTACTACCACAAGAATTGTGTAACCTTGAGAGGGAGGTAAGTCCGTGGCAAAATCCCCTCCCAGGTGTGTCCAGAGTCGGCGGAGAATGGGCAAAGGTTAAAGTTTACCTTCGGGTAGACGGCGAGGTGTGGTGGTAACGGCGCAGACCGTGCATCCACGGACGTACCGGGTGACGTCCCTTGCCATGTCGGGCCACCAATACTTTTGTTGGAGGAGCGAGAGGGTTCGCCTGCTGCCAGGGTGTCCTGAGCCGAGACACGTGTGCGTACTGTCCAGCAGTGGAAGTCGTTTGAATACTGGGGACATAGGTGAGACCCGGGGGAAGTCTAGGTGGAGCGGGTTCCTCGTGGGTGGCAGCCTGGATCTCCTCATCTATCTGCCAAAGGATGGGCGCTAAGAAGACAGAGGGTGGTAAAACTGGGTCAGGAATATCAATGGTAGGTTCAGGTGAATACATATGGGATAAGGCATCCGCTTTTGTGTTCTTGTGACCGGGTTGGTAGGTGATTTGGAAATTGAAGCGTGCAAAGAATAGTGACCAGCAAGCCTGACGGGCATTGAGTCTTTTGGCATGTCGGAGGTATTGGAGGTTTTTGTGATCGGTGACGGCCATGAAGGGGAACTGGGCTCTTTCTAACCAATGTCAAGTAACTCACGATCACCTATACCATAGTTCCGCTCTGCTGGGGTGAATTTTCTGGAGTAGTACGCACATGGATGGGGAGACCAGGGTTCACCAGCCCACTGGGATAATATGGCTCCAATACTCATGTTTGCAGCATCCACTTCAACTACGAAAGGCAGTGATGGATTAGGATGTTTGAGGATGGGTGCAGTGACAAACATATGCTTGAGGTGGTCGAAAGCTTGTTGAGCCTCGGATGTCCAGTGCAACACTCTACGTCCTCCCTTCAGGAGAGATGTTAGTGGTGCCGAGAGCAGACTGTCGTTTTTAATAAAGCAACGGTAGAAATTGGCGAAGCCATGGAAACGTTGCAGCTCCTTCACAGGCTTCTGCTCCGCCCAGTTAGCTACAGCATCCACTTTAAGTGGAAGTGGGTAGGCAAACTTGACAGTTGCGTCGTCCAACACACGATAATCTATGCAGGGCCGGAGTCCGCCGTCCTTCTTGGAAACAAAGTAGAAACTGGATGCTGCAGGTGACGTGGAAGGTCTGTTGAACCCCTGATGGAGGGCCTCCTTGATGTAATCCTCCATTGCTTCCTGCTCAGGACGTGAAAGAGGGTAGATCTTCCCATGTGGTAGCTTGGCATCTGGCAGCAGGTCGATACTACAATCCCAGGGCCGGTCTGGAGGTAATTAGGTGG
Organism: Garra rufa; assembly: GCF_049309525.1. Taxonomy (NCBI): domain Eukaryota; kingdom Metazoa; phylum Chordata; class Actinopteri; order Cypriniformes; family Cyprinidae; genus Garra; species Garra rufa. Next base: position 51,751,633 of record NC_133361.1, read on the forward strand.
CTTGTTCCTTGCTAAATACATCATAAAATGAATGATAGATAGCAGGAAGGGTGACTGAGGTGTGAGTGGCTGGGCTCTCAATAGTAGTGGAGTGAACACGGAGAGAGCGGTGTTGAGATTTAGAATCAGAGGATGGGGAACTGTAGCTGTGGTTCTTGCATTCTGAACACCATCCCAGGATTTCTCCTGTGCTCCAGTTGATGTGAGGTTGATGCTTCACAAGCCAGGGTCTGCCCAGGATAACATCGACCTTCGCTCGGGGAAGTACTAAAAGGATGAGGTTTTCATGGTGGTTATGTTGAGACACGAGTGCTAATTCCTCAGTCCTCCGAGAGATTTTACCAATCACCTAATGGTGAGTCCTGGTTATCTGGATGATTGTTATTTCCAACCTTCATTGAGGACGGTGGGTCTCTGATACTTAGTGATGAAATGAGAAGCGATGAAGTTGCCTGCCGCTCCAGAATCCACCAGCACATGTATGGGAGGAGTACGAGAATCCACAATTAGGCTGGCCTTGATGTGTGGTATGTGAGATATGGTAGGGGTAAGTGCAAATGTACTCACCATAGAACGAGGTGGACGAACTGGGCAGGCATTGATGAGGTGTGTAGCTTCACCACAGTTCAGGCATAACCTGTCCCTGATTCGACGCCTCCGCTCTGAAGCATCCAGACGGTAAGAATCTGTGATCATAGGTTCCTCTGTGTCACATTGGGGCGAAGACGCTCTGGGTTAGTGACATGGTGGAGGAAGACGCTCTGGGGCGAAGACGCTCTGGGTTAGTGACATGGTGGAGGAACAGGCTGAAAGATGTTGAGAGACGCTAGTCGCTTTCTTGATGAAAGTCTCTAGAGGGACGTTGTCGTCATAAATGACCATTTGCTTGCGAATTTGTGGCTGGAGCCCCTTAAGATATGCCGCCAAGAGGGCGATTTGGTTCCAACCACTGTTGGCAGCTGGTGATCGGAAACGTAAGGTGTGCTCATGGATGTTAGAAGTGCCTTGGCGTAAGGTTATAAGTTCATCGTGCACCGAGAGGGGAGTGAGAGCAACTCCGAACACCTCTTTGAAATGATTGACGAAAGCATTGTGAGAGGAAAACGCTGGACTTTTAGCACTCCAGAGCGCCTCTGCCCATTGAAGTGCTCGTCCAGTGAGGAGGGAAATCATGAAGGCAATCTTGGGGATTTCATGAGGGAAATTAAGAGTGTTAGCTTCTATATAAAGGGAGCTTTGAAAGAGAAAACCATTACAGCTGCCCGGATCACCAGAATAACTCACAGGACGCTCTCACAGGCATGTTATAAATCGCCGTAATGTTAGTTCGGGTAGCTAAGGGATTGGACTGCAAAGACTAGCGGAGAACGTTAACCATATCAGCGAATGGATCCAGGGAATTTCCGGTAGTTGCAGTGTTAACCTCCATGAGTGAGCGTTAGCAAGGCTTTTAGGGCTGGAATCCTAGATATTACTTTGTAATATTTATTGGGAGGTGAGCACACTTCAAACAGGTGAAACAGGCAAGTATGGCATCAAGCATGAGAATCTTCACACACAATCCAGCAGGTGAGTACAAGTTTATAGCAGTTACCAGTGTTAGCAAGAGGCACTTCCCTTAGACTGGTGTGTCAAATTTCCACAGGTTCACAAAGGGGTTCCACAGAAAAGCGCAGGAGAATTTGGCAATAAGATGAGAAGAACCACAGATGAGTGTCCATACAACTTCGATTCCAGCCGGTGAGTGAATGACAAAGATGGGTATTTAAAGGGAGCGGGTGATTGCTGGTGCAGGTGTGGGTGATCAGGGCTTTGGTGATGGTTAACAGTTGTGGTGAACTGGGAATTGGCTGGATGGTGATAGATCACAGTGACTGGGACTGAGGGAACGTGCTGAGGGTGTGACAGTTGCTGCCTTATGTTAAACTACTTTAGATTACTTTTTTCCCCACATCAATCTACACTCCCTACTCCAAAATGGCAAAGCAAAAAATAGGTTTTTAATATTTGTGCAAATTTATTAAAAATAAAAAACTGAAAAGATCCCATTGCATAAGTATTCACACCCTTTTCTGGGACACTCGAAATTTAGCTCAGGAGCATCCATATTGCTTCTAGATGTTACTACTATATTTAGAGTGGAGTTAAACTGTGGCAAATTCATTTGAATGAGTATGATTTAGAAAGGCACACACCTCTCAGAAAAGGTCTAACAGCTGAAAATGCAAATCAGAGCAAAAACCAAGTCCTGAGGACAAGATAACTGCCTGTAGAGCTGAGTGACAGACTTGCGTTAAGGCAAAAAATCTGCTGCATTGAAGATTCACTGAGGCATGTAGCCTCCATTATCCATAAAATAATATTGGAAAAAACTAGGACTCTAGAAAATGTCCAAGCTGACAGAGCTTGAGAGGTGAAAAGGTGAGGCAAAGAATGGTAGATAATTGCCAAATGCAGATGTGCAAAGCTTGTCACATCATACCCAAAAAGACTTGAGGCTGTAAAGGTGCTTCAACTATGTACTGAGTTAAGGGTATGAATACTTATGCAATGTACTTATTTCAGTGTTTTATTTTTAATAAATTTGTAAAATTTGCAAATCTGGTTTTTGCTTTGTCATTATTATGGTGTATGGAGTGTAACTTGATGTGGGGGAAAACTAATTTAAAGCAGTTTAACATAATGCTGCAACAAAACGTGAAAAAAATGAAGGGGTATGAATACTTTTGCAAGGCACTGTATATATATTGCAAGTAACAAAAATGTCTTTTATGGTTTAGTTTTAGTGTTATTTAACTATAACCCTGAAGATAACTGCAGTAGTTTTGTCTGTTTTCTTCTAACTGGGTGTAAACACAGAGAAAGATCAGGATAATCAATATCCACACTACTTCTGTCATCTGTCCCATCATAGCGTAGCTCTTCTCCTTCCATTTCTTTTTTTCCTTCATTCTCTTATTCCTCTGTCGGTGTCTCAACATCTAGAGGTTTCTCATAGAGTTTGATAGGGTCTGGGACAAAGAAAAGAATAAAAATATACTGCACATATATATGAACCTGTGCTTGCTTTATCATAGCACAGTAACATAAATTAGCCTCTAAATGACAAAACATAAAGCTGATAATAATCAAAACTACTGTCCAGCAGACTTCTTCTGAGTTATATATATATACTTTATTGCAAGTAACAAAATGTTTTTTAAATGGTTTTAGCTTTACTGTTAAATTAACTATAACCCTGATGAGAACTTGTATCTGCTGCAGTTCAGGCACTCACAGGATGAGGGGTATTTATGTGGTTTCTTCAGACTGGGTGTGGAAACAGAGAACAAACCAAAAAGATCAGGATCATCATTATCCTCTCTACTTCTATCCAGAGGTTTCTCACTGCATTTGATAGGGCCTGCATGGGACAAAGAAAAGAATAAAAAGATACTGTACATACAGCACCCTCCATTAATATTGGCACCCTTAAATAAGAGCAAAGGTGACTGTGAAAATAAATCTGGATTGTTTATCCTTTAGATCTTTCATTCGAAAAATTCACAAAATTCTAACCTTTCATTGAAGTAAAACAATGGAAACCGAGGGGGAAATCTCATTATGTAATAAATGTTTTTCTCTAGTTCACGTTGGCCACAATTATTGGCACCCCTAGAAATTTCTCTAAGTAAAATATCTCTGAAGAATATTCCCATTAATATTACTTTTTTTTTTAGCACACCAGGATGGCTAGGATTATAAAATTGTCAAATATGACAGTATTTTTGATTCTTGCGTACCTGTCACAGAGCTGTCTGGAAGAATTTGTATTTCTGTACTTGGCACGATCCGTAGTCAAACAGAAAGAGTTGTTTCAAAATGTACCGCCTGTATCGTATAAAATTAATAAAGTGAATGCAGAAGAATACGGAAGTGGTGTAGACAAACCGAATGACAACCTGTAACAAGGCTGGATTTCCGCCAGCCGGATCTAACGGATTTTATTCAAAACAATTACAAACAGCAGGGAAAGTGTATTAGGCACACCGATTCGATGTTTGTTAGCATGTTAATCGTAATTCCATCTGTTCCAGTTCTGTAAATTACACTGATGCGAATGCTGAAATTAGTTTACCTTCCTACCTGAAGAAGTTTAATTGTAGGCTATAGTTGTCTAGCCATGTGTGTTTATAAAACTGCCATACAGATTTAAAACATTTTTTCTGGTACTTTTTATTTTATTTCATATAATATGTCTACGTTTACGTTTTTTCCCCCCTCAGTTATGTTAATTATTTTCCCCGTCAGTCATTACATTTGTAAACAGTTTAACCCATCCATAGATCTTATTCAAGAAACGAGTCCGACATCACAACAGCTGAACCGAGACCAAACACAGCTTCATGCAGAACTCACACCTTGTAGGTTTTCAGTAAAAATTATTTGTTAAATAATCCCCTAACTGGTGTGCTTCTTTTGTCCACCGGAGGGCGCAAATTATCTAGAATAAAAATGTTGAAAATAAAATCATAACTCGACTGTCCAGACAGCAGTACACGAGAGTTTGTTCATAGTAAAATACTGCTTAAATAAATCTTTGAGGGAAACGATAAAGGAGGCTAAGTAAACTCGCAATTAGATTCTCCTAATTTTGTTATCGGTTGTCTATGGATTTAGTGCCTGTTACATTGATAGTTTTTAACAATGTAATCAATAACATAATCAGTGCCTCTCTTTCTTCACTTGATTTTACTCAGAATAGTTAAATAGACAATGTTAATTTATAGCTTTTCCAGGGGTTTCGGGGGGTCCCTCTTGGGAAAAATCGCGGGGGCCCCGCGCAATTGCGTGGTTTGCGTGGTGGGTAAACGCGCTACTGAGCTTTTCTTCAGTTCTTGGAAAGACTCACACATATTATAGGCTATATTATATATGCTTTCTATATAGCCTATTATAATGTGTTAAGCGTCCAATTCTTACTATCAACTGACAATTTAGCCTCAACAAACTCTGAATTACAGCATGGTACTTAATATAATACTTAATGTAAAAACATGCGTGCGTCCGTGTATATGGGCGGGCGAGTGCGTGCTTATCAAAGGTAAAAAAATGATATAAATACTGTTCAATTTCTCACAAAAACCGATCGTTTCGTGTCTTAGGACATCAATGTATCATCACGAGCCGCAGGGTGTAATTTGGATTTGTCTGTGCATGTTTTTGTTTACTTTTAAAGGTCTGGTGCCCATTCATGTCCATGATAAGGCTGGCAGACTGCACCGGTTTTCGTAAAAAATCTTCGTTTGTGTTTTTCTGAGGAAACAAAGTAACCTACATCTTGGATGCATTGGGGGTAAGCAGATAAACATCAAATTTTCATTTTTGGGTGAACTATTCCTTTAATCATTTTCCGGTGGAGAAAAACAGCAGTTATTATTTGTTGAAAATCTAACGGGTCCATTTGCACGATGACTCCGATTAATTTGATCTATAGTGTGACATGAAATCATTTTAGCAACTTATCAACAGCATGCAGATTAATATACAATACAACAGATACTTCTACAGATTGCTGAAGCATTCTGAATCCAGTAGACCAGCAATGCTGAACATTACATGAAAACATTAGCTACGGCAGCTACAGCTTCTATATGTGTTTAAAAGAGATCCAGGTGCCTGAATTTATTAGCTACTAGATTTACAAATTTTTCTGGCATGAACACTACCAGTTTGTGTCAAACTTCTTTAGCCTAATCTGAGAATGATCCAAACAGCATCAGTGAAAACAAGAGCATCTGACAATGTCAACATGTGTATGCATGCTGATTTTGCATATTAATGTAATGCAGAACCTAAAACATTCTTCATTTATGTCACGCTTTAATATTTGTTTTCAACATTTTCAGACTGTACATCCAGATATACATTTTAGGATTTAATTTGAATCATTGATCTTTGATGCTCATTGTATGTACTGTACAGTATACTTGTGGTTTACTCTGACTAGATGTTTAATATGAGGTAGGCTATACCCTGATAGCACACGTACATCTCGGAGACATCTATTTGAAGTCTGCATTTGCATCTGAAAGACTATTTTTTAGAGTGTTTGCTCATCTGCAATACGTCTATTGGACGTTTCCTATCAGATGTCAAATAGACCTGTATTTAGGATATATGTAAAACTGACACAGACGTCTGTCAGATGTTTGTACACAACAGATGCTTTCCAGATCAAGTGAAATTTAACAGACATCTTTATCTATATTTTATTTTATTTTTACAGAAACTCAGTACTTAAATTTTTAATTAATTATTAAATTGTTTCTATTTTAGTTTTACTTTAAACTTTGTAAGTAGCCTATATGTTATTATTTAAACATCTTTAATTCATCAAACTTGTATGGCAGTTTTGTCAATACATGGTTAATCCAAAGTGAAACTATCGGCATTCGCATTTATGTACAGAACTGGAACGTTACGATCAACGTGCTAATAAAACGTCGAAACGGTGTGCCTAATATTCGCGCCATGCGGTCGGTATTTTGAAAAAAAACGTTCGAATGTCCCGGTTAGCGGAACTCCAGCCCCGTAACAGGTCAACATTCGCTTTCCCTACATCACGTCCGCAAACTTCTCATTTTATAAGCCATACAGTCCCATACAGGCGGGAGATTTGGAAACGACTCTTTCTGTTCGGCTACTCGTCGTGTCAAGCAACGTTACGGAAATATACAAATTCTTTCAGACAGCTCGGACTGTGACAGGTACGCAAGAGTCAAATATGCAGCTGTTGCGTTTAACTTCAGCAGCGAAACATACGTAACAACATATCTGGCCTATTCAGTTGGCATAATAGTGAGACATTTCTGTATAATTATGTTTTTGACATGGAACTGTATCTGTTGCATTGCATATTCATCTGCATGCTGTTGTAAAGTCGCTAAAATTATTTCATGTCGCACTATAGATCAAATTAATGGGAGTCAGCGGGCAAATGGACCCGTTAGACTTTGTAACGAATGAAGAGTTGCTCTCTTTTCTCCACCGGAAAAAGACGGAGATTTCGCGCATAGAACAGCCGCACAGACTCCTCACTCAGCTGCGCGACCACGACCTGGTCCCGGACAAACTTTTTGAGGTAGAAGCACGCCCACCTTTACATTCCCACTATCTAACCCACCCCCTAATTCATTACTCATTCATTAACTCATGCAATTTCTGAAGCTAAACTAAAAGTTCCACTACCTTGGTAATTTAGTAATACCATGTTTTGGGGCATGTACTTATGGAAGGCATTTTCTGCCAATTTTAAATAAATCAATTTAATTCTAAAAATGAAAATGAAAACTAGATTAACAATTTCATTATAAAAAGCTATACGCAAAATATGTTTGTATGCACCAGGGATACACCAAAGCTGCATTTATTTGATCAAAACGTTGAGACATCAATACTGTAAAATGTTATAACATATATATTATTAGATTAATGTTATTACCATTTAAAAACCATATACATACACTACCAGTCAAAAGTTTGGACACACTTAAGTGTCCAAACTTTTGAGTGGTAGTGTATTTTAAAATATAATTTCTGTAATTTTAAGGCTGAATTTTCAACATAATTATTTCAGTCTTCAGTGTCACATGATCCTTCAGAAATCATTCTAATATGCAGATTTTTAACTCAAGAAACACTGTTGTGCTGCTAGGGATGAGCGAGTACAGCATTATCTGTATCTGTATCTGTTAACCATATGAATTATCTGTATCTGTACTCGGAGTGGGCGGGGCCTAACCCGGAAGTGGGTGGGATTTAACCTGGAAGTAGGTCATGTTGTCTTGAAATGGGTGGGGCTTTAACCGGTATGTTATTTTAAGCATGCAATTGATATGGGATATGAGTTTTGCAACAATGAATACAACACATGCGGTTGCAATTATGAAGTAAAATGTAATGAACAAGAGTTTTCATTTCAACATAACTTTCTTTTTTTAACCTTGAGCAGTGTGATTTTGTATTTATTTATTTATTTGGTTCTTTTTTTTTCACACCAGGTATGTGCGTGCGTGTGTGTGTAGCTAATTCATTTGTAATATTTTTTTTTTATACCACTACTTCGAACCAGCAGAAGGTTTAAAAAAAAAAACTCAGATGAACGGCAGAGAGAGAGAGAGAGAGAGAGAGAGTGTGTGTGTGTGTGTGTAACTTATTAATTTGTAATACCACTACTTCCTTTTTTTATTTATTTATTAATGAAATACAAAAAGAAAGTGTCAGACACCAAAAAAATGGTCAGAGCCAATTGACCTTATGCACGGAATACTTCCTTGTTTAGTCAAGCCAGCTCAGTCATTTCCGGTCAACTGTACTGTACCTTAATATGAGCGTACTTTGCTCGTTTTCTCTACATAATACATTCACTATTGAAGAAAAGTGTTGTTTATCTAAGAGGACCAAACGTCCATATATACCGTTTCAAGAATGACAAATGCCAGTTTAAAAAAATTCGCGAGTAAATCGGCTAAATATGCGCGAGTCATTGCTATGATTGACAGTAATAACCGGACAAACATCTGACATCTGATGTCAAAAAAAGAGCTTAAATAATTCAGATTAAATACAGAGTAACAAAACTACAGCAGTAACAAGTATGTGCTGGTTAAATATATGCTATTTAATTTTACAGTTCAAGATAAAACTTAAAAGATAAAAAGATTAGCCTACTAAAAAGATTACATTTTTAAAAGATTCAATTTTATAAAGTGTTTCAAATTCCTATCGATTCATATCGAGTGCATTATTTAATTAATATCCCACAAATATTTAACATATGTGTAGTGAACTATATTAGTAAATAATTCACCCTTAGGCTGTTTGTGTGTGAGCTTAATGACTTTCTGCACTTGCTATACTATATACTTAAGGGCGGTAAAAGTAATACAATTTATTATACTAGTAATTTTATAATAAATCGAAAAGCAAGACGTCTTGAAAATAGAGGGAGTTTGAAAGGCAGTAATAATAAATAATCATCTGCTGCCATCTATTGGTTATAAGCGCCCAGACAGCAAGCTGACGTTGATTCAACGTCGATTTCTGGTTGTAAAGGTCAGTGTCGGTCGTCAATCAAATTTCGATGTTGAATCAACGTTCATTATTTGGTCGGTTTATCAGAACGTTATTACGTCGAAAATAAAACGTCGATTCAACGTCGAAATCACGTTGGCTTATCAACCGATACAGCCGACGCATCTGATCGAATTCATAACGTCGGATATTGGTTGAAACTTGGTTAGAAGAATCGGAGATCTGGGCATGCACTTAGAGTGGAACTAGGCTAAATGTATTTTTATTTATTATTTTATTTAGGCCGTCTTTCGCTGAATATAGGCTACTTAAACTCTAAAGTGGATTATGGAAGTTTTTAAAAACAATAACTGACAAGACTTTAACATTTTTGTCGAATGTTTAATGAAGTTATGTTTTATTCATTTTGTTGTTTTGTTCTGCCATTAGCAATAGTCGGTCCAGTGTTTACACACAGGCTGTATATATAGGCTATATAAAAAACTTGTTTAAATATTTTTCTTCATTACACGTTTTGTTTTATTTCGTGTCACTAAACATTAAAAATAATTTAGCCTATACTTTGTTTTGCAGACTCAAAACGTTATTCAGTCTATTCATTTATTAATATTTGTAAAATTAATTAATCATATTTTCTTAATCTGCTTGGGATCATAATTTTTTAATCCATAAATTAGTAATTTAAATAAATTCTTATAACAGCGACATCCCTTTAATCTTGATCAACAACAACTAATAATAAACGAATTGGAGGTCCGTTATCATTTTGTCAATAATCAGTTTTAGACTATAATTGCATCTGTCTTGAATTTAGACTGGTGAAGAATAGGACAGGACAGTCGCAACAGTGGTTGTAATGAGTGCAGATATTTTGTATTCTCTTCAGGAGTAGTTCTCAGTGCTGCTGCCTTGCATTTCTTTGGTAAATGTTTTATTTAATCTATAAAACTTTTTTTTTTTTTTTTGTATGTTTAAAAATTGTATTTAATACAAAGCAAATTAAAGAGACGTGGTGTCAGTCACCTAAACAAGACACATTGGGTTTTTTACTATTTAATTTTTACTTCTAAAATTCTTGTTTAAATGTAAGAAATATTGTATACATGTTAAAACGGTACTATATGTTGTATTAAGAACTGTATTTAACGAAAATAAAGTCAATTAGGCAAAGAAAAAAAAAGAAAAAGAAATGTCGAAAAATGAAATGTCCAAAAAAAAAAAAAAAAAAACGAAACAAAAGTTAGGAAAACCTAATTGAAATTAAATAATAATTATCAAAAATAAATAATCGTTTTCTTAATCATTTCGTTCTAATCCGGTGCACTGTGAAAAGGGACCATCAATGTATCTGAGGTTGAGAGGGAAATTTATTTACCATATTTGCATGCTTTAATTTTGCGTTGCAGTTTAAATAACTTATACTGAAAAAAATAAATAAATAAATAAATACAACTGAAAACTAGAAATGTGTCTAAAATTAAGAAAAAAAAATGAAACTAATAAAACCGGAATTTTATATCAAAATTAAAAAACAACATTAAAATAAAAGCTCATTTAAAATTGCAAAAATAGCAGGCACGAATTGGTGCGTAATAGGGAGGCGCCCGTGTGATCGCTTGCAATTTTTTTCTGATTATGAAACAAATAAACTCATAATAGGCCTAACTCATAACAATAAATAATTACAATGTGTACACATTTATAATCATTAGGCAACTTGCCTGTGCCTTGTAAAATATGCTGGATGTCTGTTACAATTTTTAGCATTTTATTCGCGTTTTCATAGACACATGAATTGTGGTTTCAGAAATGTCAAGTCGTAACGGAGATATCCGTACCATTGATTTTTCATCTGAAACAAAAACGAAAATGGACATAAAAAGATATTTTATGTTTTATGAATAGATCTTTCTGAATCTAAAGTACGTTGTCTCCCCGAAACCTCGTTTTTTTTGTCATGTCATAAAACATGTTTTTTTAAGTCTGCATTAAGAGATGGTTCAATATAGCCGTATGTTTTTGAATTTGCATGCGAATGTTATGTCCATAATGCTTTGACATAACTGAAAAAAGAAGAAGAAAAAAAAGCACAATTAAAATTTTGTGAACATTCATAAAATATTGTGCTCCAAATTGTCGTTGTTTCATTTACTGTTTTTGTTTGTTTTATTTTGTTATATTTTTGTTTTATTATTTTTAATAAGAAATATAATTTAAATTCAAAGAGGTGGTGTATTAATCCGGTCTTCTACCAAAAAAAAAAAAAGATAAAAATAATAAATTAATAATAAAAAATATTACATAAAAAAAATAAACTATTAAATAAAACTATTAAACCTATAAAACTTCATAAACGATAAAAGTGCTTATCTGACTATCAGGTGCAGGGCATTTTGCACCTGTAAATGGGTCACAGAACTGCACAACAAAAACTTAAATGTATGTGTCACGTATCTGGTCTATCTCATCATGAACTCTAGCACACACATTCTGGACTGCAAACCCCATAAGCAACTGCACTAATCACTACACTCAGCTGCTCCTCGTTTCCCACTGAACTGATTGCTGCATACACTTGTTTATCATTTACCCACATGCATTTAAGCCACTCACACACACAGCCACCTTGCGAAGTCTTATTGTTCCTATGGTCGTAATTCTAAGCGTTATCTCTGTGTTGGATTATCTGTGTATGACTCTGGACTGTGTACCCCGTTGACGATTCCTGCTTCCTGCCATTGCGACCATTCCCTGTCTATCGAACTGTTTCCTGGATTTCCTACGTTGTTCCTGTTTTCTGGTGATTATTCTGGCCTGTTGACGATTCTAATAAATGCTGCAAATGGATCCGCACGTCTCAGTCTGACTCTCCATGTGACAGAAGACTTCGCCGCACCAGGATCCAGCAGCTTTATCCCACCACCAGCGCAAACATGGACCCAGTCAACCAGCTACTTAATCTGCATCAGGGATATCTACCCATTGTTGAATATGTTCACCAGTTTGAGTTATCCAAGGAAGTACCGTTTTATGATGAAGTTATGTTTAACCCTTAAGCTCTCCTTAAGTAGGTTTTATCTTTACTTTCTTTGGGGTCAGATTGACCCCAAGGATTGAAAGTGTGATTCCATAATGAATTATACATTTTTAATATTATAAACTATATATCATTTTTTTCGTTTACTTCTCAACTTTACAGTTCTGCTGTGTTTTCATGGATATTTTGTACTTTTTTACCCATTTACTGCACAATTACTCAACTACGCCACCAAGTGGCTTATAAAACATTAATTTTTAATAAAAAAATCACCTTAATGATGATCTAAATTTAATCTAAATTGTTTTTGGACATTGCTCTATGTGTTAGGGATACAGTACTGCCATCTACAGGTTAGTGGAAAAACTTTTGAAGATATAGTTAAAGAAAGAAAGTGCAATGACCACATACATCCAGCAGAGGCCCTTAGGGACTAATTTCATTTTCACTTTATTTTTCTTCATGCTTCAACTTCTCCTCACAACTTTATGATATATATTTTGTAAATATATAAATTTCAACATTTTAAAATAAATAAAAAATGTGTTTTTTTGTAAAAGCGTAGAATTTTAGTTTTTTACAATTGCTGAATTTTTGTCTTTCATCTTTCTTTTATCTGCACTTTTCCCTCTCTTCTCTCTCTTTGTGTGAGTGTGTGGGTGTGGGTGTGGGGGGGAGTGTTTTTTTTTTGGGGGGGGGGGGTGTTTGGGGGCATGGTGTGTGATGTGTTTGTGTAGAGTTGTGTGTGGGTGTGTGTGAGAGTCAACATGCATGTTCCATGTTGCATTTGTGCTCTAGTACCAGTCTTTCATTTATGTATGAACATTTTCAGATTTATTGCAGATATGTTGATTTTTTTATGCCAATTTCTATATAAATGCTCCCTGTTGCAATTACACACATGTGAGTGTGTGAGTGTGTGTGTGTGTGTGAGATAGAAAGTTCGTTCCACTTTGAATTTATGCTGTAGGACCAGGCCTTTATTTAAATGTTAATTATTTTAGATTTAAATTGGATTTACTACTTTTTTTGGACAAACGAAATGAAGAAAAATTGTTTTTTTTTTTTTTACTTTTCCCATTCATTTTCAATGTGGGGTCAATCTGACCCCAAGGAGAGGAAACGGTAAATTTTTTTTTACACACCTTTAGAACAACCGAATTAAGTCCGGATTTTTTTTGTGTTTTTAGATTGATTATTTAGGAAAAGTCACAGAGTCTCATGCCCCTGAGATTAAGGGAACTTTATAAAAAAAAAGAAGGAAAACTCCAGTGGGGTCAGCCTGACCCCAAGGAGAGCTTAAGGGTTAAGGAGTTATTCCGTTTTGGACTGAATGAGCCCATTAAATCATGGTTCCCTAAGGGGAGGTTCAATTGTAGTTTAAAGGACTTTATGGACTATGCACTCATTTTGAGCAGTTCTTCTTTCACTGTGGATATCACTGAGGACAATTGCACCAAACTAGAGCTTAGTCACAAGATGTCTGCTAGCCCTGAGCCACAACACAAGATGTCTGCTAGCCCTGAGCCACAGCACAAGATGTCTGCTAGCCCTGAGCCACAGCACAAGATGTCTGCTAGCCCTGAGCCACAGCACAAGATGTCTGCTAGCCCTGAGCCACAGCACAAGATGTCTGCTAGCCCTGAGCCACAGCACAAGATGTCTGCTAGCCCTGAGCCACAGCACAAGATGTCTGCTAGCCCTGAGCCACAGCACAAGATGTCTGCTAGCCCTGAGCCACAGCACAAGATGTCTGCTAGCCCTGAGCCACAGCACAAGATGTCTGCTAGCCCAGAGCCACAGCACAAGATGTCTGCTAGCCCAGAGCCACAGCACAAGATGTCTGCTAGCCCAGAGCCACAGCACAAGATGTCTGCTAGCCCAGAGCCACAGCACAAGATGTCTGCTAGCCCAGAGCCACAGCACAAGATGTCTGCTAGCCCAGAGCCACAGCACAAGATGTCTGCTAGCCCAGAGCCACAGCACAAGATGTCTGCTAGCCCAGAGCCACAGCACAAGATGTCTGCTAGCCCAGAGCCACAGCACAAGATGTCTGCTAGCCCAGAGCCACAGCACAAGATGTCTGCTAGCCCAGAGCCACAGCACAAGATGTCTGCTAGCCCAGAGCCACAGCACAAGATGTCTGCTAGCCCAGAGCCACAGCACAAGATGTCTGCTAGCCCAGAGCCACAGCACAAGATGGCCGCCCTTCCAGAGCCCATCTGCAAGACGGCTGCCCTATCAGAGCCTGCTCACAAGATGGCCACCACAGCTGGCCTCCCAGAATCTCCGCTGGTTCCGCCCGGCATCCCAGAGTCTCCGCTGGTTCCGCCCAGCCTTCCAGAGACTCCGCTGGTTCAGCCCTGCCTTCCAGAGACTCCGCTGGTCCCGCCCAGCCTTCCAGAGCCTCCGCTGGTTCCGCCCAGCCTTCCAGAGACTCCGCTGGTTCCGCCCAGCCTTCCAGAGACTCCGCTGGTTCCGCCCAGCCTTCCAGAGACTCCGCTGGTTCCATCCAGTCGTCCTGAGATTCCTGTCTGCCCAGTTCTGGTCACGGAGCTCATGCATGGACTGTTCCCACCCACCCTCCCTGCTGCTCCAGTTCCGCCACCTCTGTCTCCTGACAGTCCCTCTGCTCACCCACATCCCACCTTCGGTGCAGAGGACTTGCTGTGGGACTGCCAGTCTCCATCGGTGTCCAGACTGAAGGACCCCTCACCATCACCTCCAGTCTCAGAGTCCTGGACTCCACCTCGGCCCTCCGACCCTGCGGCTCCACCCCGGCTCTGTGCTCCCTCGTCTCCGTTGTCGGCCGTTGGCCCACCAGCTCCTCCGGGCTCCATCGTCTCTCCGGCTCCGCCCCGGTCAGTCGTCGCCCCACCTTCGCCTCTGGACTCTACTCCTCCGGCTGCGCCTCGTCACTCCGTCCTGCCGGCTCTGTGGACCTCCTCCCTCCCGTGGGCACAGCCTCGATCCTCTGTCACTCCGGCTCCGCTGCGTACCTCCGGACCTCCATCTCCGCCGGGGTCGCCAGAGCCTTGGGTTCCGCCTTGGCCCTCCGGATCCTCTGTGTCGCCCAGGACCATCGACTCTCCGGTTCCGCCTCGGGCTCCACCGGCTCCACCTCCGTCGGTCGGCCCCATGCAGGAGCCAACCCTTCCTCCGCCATGGCTTCTTCCTCCGTCGGCTCCGCCTCAGTTCGTGGTTCCAGTACCCCTACATGGACCTGGCCCTCCATCCCTCCCCCTGTTCCGCCTCCGCTCCACCACCCTCCAGGTTGTATTAGGTGGTTAGAGCGTCTGGAAGCCGCTCCTTGGGGAGGGGCTCTGTCACGTATCTGGTCTATCTCATCATGAACTCTAGCACACACATTCTGGACTGCAAACCCCATAAGCCACTGCACTAATCACTACACTCAGCTGCTCCTCGTTTCCCACTGAACTGATTGCTGCATACACTTGTTTATCATTTACCCACATGCATTTAAGCCACTCACACACACAGCCACCTTGCGAAGTCTTATTGTTCCTATGGTCGTAATTCTAAGCGTTATCTCTGTGTTGGATTATCTGTGTATGACTCTGGACTGTGTACCCCGTTGACGATTCCTGCTTCCTGCCATTGCGACCATTCCCTGTCTATCGAACTGTTTCCTGGATTTCCTACGTTGTTCCTGTTTTCTGGTGATTATTCTGGCCTGTTGACGATTCTAATAAATGCTGCAAATGGATCCGCACGTCTCAGTCTGACTCTCCTTGTGACAGTATGATTTAATAACAGTTTAATTAAAATTTAAATTGTTTATTTATGTAAATTTTGCGTGACTTTGACGTGTACGTGCACGCTGAACATTCTCGTAGCTTTCAAACACTGGAGCGAGGGAGTTGTCATGGAAACGGGCTGCAACACAACGGCTGACAAGCTGGAAACTGCGTTTCTCCCTGTTGTTTGTATTGCTTTCGGTAAGTTTAATACCTAAAATCACACAAATATTACATATAGCTCTTCCTGACACTAATTTTATGTGTTTATTTTTTGTAACTTCTGCTGACGTGTTTTAATGAGTGCTCAAACGATCGAATCCCATTCAAACACTACAGCGGAGGGAGTTGTCATGGAAACGGGACGACAACACGGCAACTAACAAGCACGAAACTTGGTCTCTCGCTGTTGTTTTCTCTGCTTTCGGTAAGTTCAGTTGCTAAAATCATACAAATATTACATATAGCTGTCCCTGACACTTCTCTTGCTTGTATTTGACTCGCTTCTGTTGACTTTAGTTCATAGAGATGGTTTAGTGTCTTCGGAAAAAGTCCGTTAGCATATTAACTGGTGTCAGAGGAGGTAACTTAACGTTAAAGGGATAGTTCGCCCATTTAAGACATGAAGTTGTATGCAATCCTTACCAGCACTATAGTGTATACACACTGACCCACTCCGTTGTCACCTCCCTGGTCAGAGTTCTGGCCGCTGGAAGTTTTTCAAAAAAGTAGTAACGGTTAGTTTCCGGGGCCACAAAACTGTGCGTTTTTACGTGAAAAAATTATATGCGTTTCAAAGCTTGCTTAATTTACATCACAAAAAACACTCCGGGCAAAAATCATACCTTAGTTTTAATCGGCACTATTTTCTTTCCATTTCCATCAATCCGCGCTGCTGTCAATGTCAACAGTGCGCACGTTCGGATCAGCTGTTGATAGCGCGACTCGCTGACAACATGTCTGACTACGAAACTTGTACCTAAATCCCTATATACTGTTTTTATATTAGACCTCTTTTCACGTGATTTCCACTGGAGTATAAACATCAGATTGTTTACCATACAGTTTAGACATGGGATCTCCAACTCCAGTCGTCGTGAGCTACTGTCTTGCTGGTTTTAGATGTTTCTCTGATGCAAGACACCTGACTCAAATCAACGGGTAATTAGCAGGCTTGTTCAGAATGTCTCATTTGAGAAAGGTGTCCTGTCATAGGGAAACATCTAAGTCAAGAGCTGCAGGAATGTAGCTCACGATGACCGGAGTTGGAGATACCTGGTTTAGACCTACCTGTATGTGACTTCAAGCACACTTATAAACACGATGATACCGACACACGTTCCACATAGTTACAGACAATAACAGCAATAGCGAAGCATCATATTTTGTGTTATATAGGTTCAATTCAATTCATTAGTAAAGACATTTGCCGATTTTCTCGCCACATAGACAGTCGATTGTTGTCGATGCTATCATTGCCCCGGTTAGCATATTCTCATTGTAGCCTAAAAACTGGCGTTAGCTTCAATATAAACCTGTCGTATGCGACATAAAGTTAGTAAATAGAGCTTACCCGTGGTACTGGTACAGCAGAACTCTTTAAAATCCGTTTTTTTCTTGTTCCTCCTTGGTTGGGGATGTAATCGTCTTCGCTAAAGTGAGCACTGCATACACGAAAATCCTTCATACTAAATATTTTAGCTCCCGCAGAGTAGCCGATGGCAACCAGCCAAAGCTGTCTCAGAGCTATATCATAAACAGGAAAACGATGAAATGTGAACTGTGATCCCGCCACATTCTTGTGGTCACAACCTGGAAATTTACAAGTTCGCACCATTGTTATTTTTTTACTTTTTACGTTGTTGTCATGCGAGTGTGTGGAACAGCTGATCCGAACGTGCGCACTGTTGACATTGACAGCAGCGCGGATTGATGGAAATGGAAAGAAAATAGTGCCGATTAAAACTAAGGTATGATTTTTGCCCGGAGTGTTTTTTGTGATGTAAATTATGCAAGCTTTGAAACGCATATAATTTTTTCACGTGAAAACGCACAGTTTTGTGGCCCCGGAAACTAACCGTTACTACTTTTTTGAAAAACTTCCAGCGGCCAGAACTCTGACCAGGGAGGTGACAACGGAGTGGGTCAGTGTGTATACACTATAGTGCTGGTAAGGATTGCATACAACTTCATGTCTTAAATGGGCGAACTATCCCTTTAACTGAACATTAACTGAGCAGTTTATGAAATTTTCTGATTTTAATCACATCTTTATGTGTAGACAAGAAGTTTTGACAGGTCTGTAGTAGTTTTACTGGTATTTTATCAATGGGTGATTGGAAATAGGCTCAGATAACCTAAACATATACATGGTAACGTTACCGTTAATCGGTGACGTCGCTGACGTAACAGAATCTAGTTCAAAAGCAGTTTGATCTCTCATGGTAGACAAATGATATTGCGAAGTAAGAAGTATAAACAATATCAAAAAAGTAAACCTAGAAGCAAATTATTGTATGTTAAGAATTTATGTTCAGTATATTCTTCTTTATCTTTTCTACATTTCACATGTGCTCTGGTTTGGTTCCTCGTAATAAACCTGGCATTCTATACTAAATATTGTTGGCTCTGTGACAAATTACTTATGTTCTTATTTTTTTCCCCTGATGATGGCCTGCACCCCATAGTTGGAGCAAACCTCCTGTCGGACAGCAACTCTAGGCACAGTAAACCATATGGCTAGTAAGTTAACCTTAAACAAACACTAATGTTCAGATTTCAGTAATATATATGTATATATATATAGTTCAGTTATACTGTTTATTTAAAGAAAATAAACAGGGTCAATTGTGTTGGAGTTGGAGTTGGAGTAGCTGCAATATTGTATGAAACTGATGTTATTTTTTCCCATTATCCACTTGAACACTCAAACCTTGTACTGACTTCTACCTTTTTAGAGAAAAAACAGTTCTCAATTAGTTATTTCATTCAATTAAGTTTCTTTTGCATAGCAAGACTGGATTTATTTAAAAATTCAAGATTAAAAAACAGTCAAAACGTTGATATTGGAAAGTATTATTACCATTTTAAAGTTGTTTACTTTGTGAATATATTGTAAAATGTAATTTATTTCTGTGAACAAAGCTGAATTTTCAGCATTATTACTCCAGTCTTCAGTGTCATATGATCCTTCAGTAATTATGCTGATTTGATGCTTTACATACATTTTTTATTATTATCAATGTTGAATACTGTTGTGCTGCTATTTTTTTCTTTCAGGAGTCTTTGATGAACAGAAAATTCAAAAGAACAGCATTTATTTGAAACAAATCTTTACACTCACTTTTGATCAATTTAATACATCTTTGCTGAATAACAAAATTAATTTCTTTAAAAGAATCATGATAAAAATAAATAAACTTCACAACATTAAGAAGGTTCACACAAAAAAATATAAATCAGCACAGCTGTTTTTTTTGTGCAAAATCAGCATATTAAAATGATTTCTGAATGATCATGTGACACTGAAGACCGTAATGATGCTAAAAATTACAGCTTTGATCACAGCAATCAATTACATTTTAACATATATTAACACAAAAAAAAAACATCTTGTGACCTTGCACTTTAGTCGTATGTTATGAAATGAATAATCGTTTGTCTGAAATAATATGAACAGCAGATATGCTAATCTTTCTCTTTTTGCTTTCCTGTTTCAATCTCAGGATGCCCATCCCAAGGTTGCTAGATTACACCAGTTCCAGTTTGGATCCAGCCTCACTTGTGAAGACTTCAGAAGATGCCAGCAGGCCCAGCACTTACAAAGACTTGAGATGATGGCAACTATACAAACCTGACAAATATTATCCTTATATTGTAATCATTGCCCAAAAAGGTAAATTTGCAGATTTTCAACTTTGTATTGTTACAGTGTGGGTAATATATGTAAATGAACAATGTTTTGCATATTTGTAATTTTTTATATACTACTACTATTAAATTATTTAGCAGTTTGGACATCTTTTACCACATTTACTAAACAGCAGTTTGGGACCAAGTATGTATTTTTGATGCAGATGTAAATGACTGTAAATGAACCTAAAAAGGTGTTATATGCCTTTGTCATAAGCTCTAATAATATTGTTAAGCAAAGGTATTAATGAGATCTTTTAAAAAGTAATAAAGTGACTTTATTAAATTACCCACTATGACAATACAGTTACTGTGTTGTTGATCTACTTTTAGGGAGGAGCTTGTCAAGAAATCTACTTCACAGCACATCAGTGGAAGGCTTTCCTATGTAACAAACATGGACTCAAGTTTTCCACCATTGTATTTATCCATATCAGGTTTGTAAATACATGGGGGTTTTATATTTTGCATCATTTGTCTTTTATGAAAAACACATGAAAAAAAAAAAAACATAACAAGGTCACTGGACTTCTCACAAAACATCAGTATTTTGCCACAAATATTTTCTAATTAGTTAAACTAAAATTAAACTTACATTGATAATTTGTACAGGGTTTCCGCGGGGTCCTAAAAAGTCTAAAATTTAAAAATCAAAATTTTAGGCCTTAAAAAGTCTTAAATTCGCTGTTCTAGGTCTTAAATAATTTTACACAGGTCTTATTTTTCCGATGTCCATGTAACGCTACCTCTAATGCTCATTTAAATTCTCTTTTTGTTGTTTCTGTGTTGTAGTTCTTTATTTCACTATTCCAAATATAATTTGCTGTATTTAAACTACAAATGAGACCAGCATGCAATAGCCAATCAGCTTTCTGTTATTGGCGCGAGTCTCTCTCGGATTGTACCGCAGAAGTGAAATGGATTTAACTTTTTAGCTATGGGGAAGTGCAAGTTTAGCGATACTTAGCTTGAAAAAAACTGAATATAGGGCTTGGCTAAGGCCAGTTGCTAACAACTAGATTTTTTTCTCCCTCTGTGGAAGTTACTGCGTCTTCAGAATTGCAGTAGCAGAATACAGGTCAAACGACCTTTTTCTGTATATAATGTTATCAATAATAATAAGAAATATAGGTGGAGCTAGCTGACCGCCAGCCTTCGAGATACTTTTAAAATGTTTTTTTTTTTACTTGCCCGACCGAACAAACCGCCTGATTAAAACTGAAGTGACAAAAACAACTAACGTTAGTGAATCATCCAAAGGCAAGAAAGATTCATATTTTAATACATTAAACGTAAACAGAAATTGATAATGGATAGTGTATTTCTGGTCTATTTGTGACATACTTTAAAACAAATGAATGTAACAGCACTCTAAAGAAACACACTGTGGTAAAAATTTAAAATGTATAGTTTATTTATAACATGATATAATTCAGTAATATACCAAGTGAGCTTTTTGCTAAAAATTCTTACAATTACAAATTTTACATTAATTTTAGCTCAATAAAAAAGTAGTTAGTCAAGTAGTTACTTACATATTAGACAATATGCAACATTAGCAGAAGCATTCTCCTAGCAACGTTCTGCTCTGATTCAGCGTTTTGCTCGAAACAGTTGAAATAACTCGCTCATGAAGTGACTTACCGCCACCTGCTGGTAGTTTAGTGTGTTTAAAAGTATGCCTCCACAGCCAACATTTCTAATGTATATATTTATAAATCAATAAATGTATTTAAAACATTAATCTCACTTTTAATTTTGCAGTGTAAATTATGTAATCTCACTGCTAACAACCATTTAGAATTTATTGATAAATTCATAAAATAAATTTCAAAGGTAATGCATACATTTCAAAAGTAAAAAAAAAAAAGGCCTTTATAAAGGTAAATCAAATGCAGATTTAAGATGTAAAAGCTAATAGAGCACTGATGAAAATATTGCTTCAGAATTTTTTTTTTTTACATCAGATATTTCTAGTGGTACTTTTATGGGGATATTTTGTGTGGAATAGTATCTGCTGATATGAAAAGTTCACTGTATATCGTAGTAATAAATTTAATTTATGACAGCCATTAAATTGCGTTTACTTTTTACATTAAACACATTAAATATTACATATGCATGTAATATAATATCTATTTCCATTACAAGTTTAGGTCTTAAATTTCATATAAGGTGGTATTAAAAAGGTCTTAAATTTCACTTGTTCATATCTGCAGAAACCCTGTTGTGATACTTTATAATGCAGGGTACCCAGTCCAGTTCCTGGAAATCTACCTTCCTGCATAGTTCAGCTCTTCAGGAGCAGTTGAGAATTACAGACGGTTGTGTTGGATCAGGGTTAGATCAGAATTCAGCAAGTAGGTGGATCTCCAGGAATGGGCAGTCCTGTTATATTGGTTATGTATGATGGATTTTGAACTGTAATATTTTTATTGCAGATTTTCTGGGATTCCAGTTGAATACATCAGTACACCAGATGTTGGCCTGGACAGATGTACCTACAGTACACCACACTGACCTCTCTGCTTTTGCATAGATGCTGACTACTAACATGTTCTATGAAGGTATTATTACAGCAAAACTGAACACCTGTGACAGTGGAATTTGTAGTTGTAAGGAATAGTCACACATGCGTATCTGTAAATTTAAAGCCACAGAGAATACGTTTTATAGGAGTTTTTTTTTGTACTTTTTCTCACAAACATAACACAACAGTTATACCATTTCAAATTCTCAGGTGCACAGATCCTATTCTACAATTCACAAATTAAGTAACTTATATGCTCACAGATAAAAATCTCAAGTCATGAACAAAATTTGCACATTTGCATATACAGTTGTAGTCAGAATTATTGGCACCCTAGGTAAATATGAAGCCTGTGAAAATAAAACTGCATTGTTAAAGGGTTACTTCACCCCTAATTTTTTACTTTTCCCCATGTCATTTCAAACCCATAAAAGCTTTGTTTGTCTTCCGAACACAATTTAAGATAGTTCATCTGCCGTTTTACAAAGCTACAAGCATACTTTTTGCACGCAAAAAAATAAAAAATAAAATAACAACTTTATTCAACAATTTGTCTCCTCTGCATCACCATAGCGCTATTTTGCCATACGCTGTTCTCTGTCAGCTGCGTCACGTGGAAATGTTGTTTTTGTTCTAATCCAATAAATGTAGAAAACAGCTTATGCTGTTTGCGCCCAGTGGATACTCTCCAAAATGCCGCTACGGTGGCACGAAGGAGACAAATAAAGTCACTATTTTTGTTTTCTTTGTGTACAAAAAGTTTTCTTGTAGCTTTGTAAAATTATGGTTGAACCTCTGATGGCAGATTGACTATTTTGACGACATCTTTCATACTTTTCTGGGCCTTGACAGTGTTATCTACTTGGCAGTCAATGGGACAGCCACAAAGCCCCTGGTTTTCATCCAAAATGGGGGTAATGACAAAATTTTCATTTTAGGGTGGAGTAAGCCTTTAATCCTTTTTGATTAAAGTACTTTTTTACAGGTTTCTTTGATCATATTTACTGAGGGTGCTAAAAATTGTGACCACAACAGTAAAATAGAACTGGTATCTCACATGACGAATCAGTATGTGACATCCCACTCACACACTTGCGTTCTCTCCATTGATAAATACAACTTGTGGCCTTTGACCGCTTCTACTAGCACAGTACACTCAGCAAGTTTTTATTTATTTATTTTTTTAATAAATTGGAGCGAATAGAATAGAATACAATAGGTAAGTGCTAGATTCTATGCTAAATTCTAATAAAGTCTGTAAATATGTGAAGTTCTAATAAATACACATTTCAGAAAAAATGAAATATAGTCCTGCATAAATCTGGTATAACAGGGTGTGTGAATTTTTTCATTTGTGAAACAGGATTTTTGCTCCTGCAAAAAAAAATATATATATTTTGAGAAGGTTTTGTTGTGTTTGTGAAAGAAACAAAATACACATTTGCAACTCCTAAAACATACTTATATATTCTCTACAAATACAAATTCCACTGTCACAGGTGCTCAGTTTTGCTAATAATAATACCACATACAATAGATGTATGGTATGCAAATATAACAAAGGGACATAAACAACTAAAAAATATTTAGGGATGCAAATGTATCAAAACTCATGATTATACATCTAAAAGAAAAACATGCAAAACTTTTAGGGAGTGAAAATGGTAAATGAGCTCATGAGTGTTCCACTGCTGCCATTGAAAGTGGTAATTTCAGGTAATTTTCATTCATTTCATTTACTCAAGTATTTGTTTTCCATCAAGGGACAGACACACATAGCATATTTTACATATTATTTCCATTAATAATGTTTAGAAATGTACATTTTAAATAAAATGCTGCCGTTTTATATGAATATATACACAAAATAATATTTTTAGGCAAATGCTAAAAAATCCTCTAAAAATGTGTATATGGAGTGATATTACATAAAACAGCAATTTGAAATTAACTTTGTCTATGCCTGATATTGTGGGTTATGTCTGGATCACCCTTTTCAAACCTGACCTGATTAGTTCACACCCCTGATATCACAAGGAACCTACATTTTAATTGCAAAAGAAAATCGATTAATCTGCTATGTACCTCTGTCTTCTATTTTCAAGGGTAGGAATTCTTTATAAATCATCTTTTCACCAATATGTCTTTATTTTGTGGAACACAAAAGGAGATAGTGGCATAGTTTCAGTAATTATATAGAATGATAGCAATGATAGTGAATGGTGACTGAGGCTGTCTGCCTTACATCTCCTTTTGTGCCCCACTAAACAAAATTCAAACACATTTTACATTTTTTAATTCTGAAGTGAATATAGCTTTTAATTTGTAACTTCTTTATTAGCCTATAAATTACTTTCTTTGTGTTTACTTCCTATAATTTGATTTCTTTGTATGTATTTGAGTGTCAAAGCATTTTCTATGTTAGTCTTATAGACAGATTGTGCTCTAAACATGTATTTGTGAATTTTGTGTAAATAATAAATAAATTATGACTGAATTTGATGTGTGTTCCATAAATTATTGTATATACAGGCTAATTTGTCTATTAAAAAGTATGTAAGAAACAAGCAGACAATATTTATTGTGTAGCATCGTTTTACCCCCCTGAAATCAACATCGTTTCAACGTTAGGTAAGCCAACCAATTAGATCGATTTTATGTGGAATATGTGTTGATTCTATAACGTCGTTTCAACCAACTGAAAATCAACGTCGATTCAACGTTGGGTAAGTGAACCAATTGCGTCGATTTTACGTTAGTTTTGAATGGCGTGCCTGACGTCGATTCAACATTACCCCGATGAGCAAAACTGATGTTGGATCGACGTCGGAGATCAACGTCGTTTCGATGTCACGGGAGACGTCGATTCTACGTTGATTCTATGTCAGTTTGCTATCTGGGCGGTAATTCCACATTATTTTAGCCAAAAACAGACGTTTTCCGTGAAAAGTAATTTTTTTCCGATGCCGTTTTTATGAATGAAAAGTGAGTCCTTGAAGTTTATTTCACAGCTGTAGAGTTAGAAAATAATAAAGGCTTTAAAATATTGCAAGATTTTAAAAATGTGTTCATGATTATGAAGGCAAGTTAGTGATTATCAAAAATATGATGTCCTTGAAGAGAAATATCGCTAGCTAGCTAACGTTAGCATAAACACATTATGATGGTGTTTAGCTGTCAGCATTTAAATGTACAACTATGCAGATACGGAGAGTACGGGATAGCCAGGCTCCGCATTTAAATTATTTAGCTATTTAAATTATGTTGTTAAATAATATGAAACTGAATGTTCACGCCGCTAACATTGTTTATAATGTTGCAATTATATTTTTTCTCAGTTTCTGATAAGAATGAGGCAGTAGATAAGTCTCACGAGTGTCCACCTAAGATATAACACATATAAAATGAGCTTCAGCGGAAGTTTACGAGCTGGCTTATATTTATGCGGAAGTTCTAAAGAATGCTCCGTGCATAAGGTCAATTGACGGTTTAAAAAAGAAAAAAAATTATCCGACAGGCCAGAGACGCGAGTCGCTTTTACCAAGCACCACGTCTGAACAAACCCCATGTTTACCAAAACTCTACTGGTTAAGTAAGTACTACAAACAAACCAAAGTAAAAAAACAAACCTGAAGCTGAAAAAAACCCCGCAAACCTAGAGTGACTGAGGGAGAGAACGAGAGAGAGCGCGCTGTTCTCTTCTCTTCTCAGTGTTCTGTGTGTGTGTGTGTGTGTGTGTGTGTGTGTGTGTGTGTGTGTGTGTGTGAGCAGAGCAGGACCGTTCACATGTCGCACCTAAAAACGCGTGGAAAACGCTTGGCGCGCCGCTTTCTTCCTCAATAAACAAAGCGCTCGGGCGCTTGCGCTCCGGAAGCATCTGCCGTTTCTAAGCAACCATCAGCTGCGCTCTAGCTCCAAGCTTCGGTGCGCTTGCTGCATTCTGAAAAGTTGATTTGTTTCGCTTCCATTTTGCGCGCGCAAGCCGCGCGTCTACATTTAAAATAACGAATTAAAGCACGCAAAAGACGCTACATGTGAACGGCCCCTAAATCTGTATGTGTGTAGGGGAGGGGCGCTGTGATTAGTCTATCACAGAACGCAGACACAGTAAACTACCCAATGAGAATTTTTATTCAATCCGAGCACAGATATTGACTCGTATTACTCGTATGATACTCGTACTCGGCAAAAGTGCTTTATCCGTGCCGGATACTCGTTTCAGCCGAGTATCCGGCTCAGGCTCAACTCAATGTGCTGCTTAATATTTTTTTGGAAAGAGTGAATCTTACTATCATGGTATTACCATCAGATTCCATGACTTCACTGCGGTATCTCCACTATACATTTAAAAATGTATCAGTTCATTGTTTTGCATATTTAGGCATGGGACGTCTGATAATACAGTGCTTCCTTTATATCTTCCTCTCTGTTTTTGTCTGTAGAATGTGAAAAAGATGCGTTCACGTGAGCAAAAGGAAAAGGGCGTCTATGGGCTTCTGGACTGGGTGGAAAAAAATAGACCTCGGTATATACATCAGTTTTGGCGCTGTGTGTTTGAAGATCATATCCTGCAGCTGTACCCGACACTACGCATGCTCAGAAACAGTCTGCTGGATGGTCAGTGATTTTCACTATTACAACCTATAGGCTTTGTTATCTAGAGGCTCACAAGACTATGACAGAGCTAGAACGGGTTCATATACAGTATTTACAGTATCTCTTTATTCTTTTCTTTATCCCAGGCACTTTCAAACTCTACGAGAAACCTCCGGAGATTGAGACACCAACAGAGGAGGAGGAGGCGGAGAGAGAAGGAAAGGCAGAAAAGGGGAAGAACCACAAAAGAAAGAGAAGTAAAGATGATAGGAGTGAGGATAGTGATGATCCTAGTACTTCCTCTGCTTCTACACCCAGTCGGAAGAAACCAGCCAAAAAACCCTCATTCTGTGAGTGCCTCAACTACAGCAGATCTAATTTCTCATCAGGATTCTAACCAAATAACACTAAAACTAAAACCATAAAAACATTTTTGTTACTTGCAAT
>NC_133361.1:51779487-51802133 GCF_049309525.1 Garra rufa
ATCGGGACAAACTGAGCGGAGGTTCAACAGAGTTTTTGCTATAATTTTATTAATTTTATTACAGTATTTGTTATATTTTTATGGGTGGATTGTTTGGACTGAATGCATCTTATCCTTGTCTCCTGTAGGGGAAGAGTGTATTTTGTCCAAGGGACGCTGGTTCACCCCAGCTGATTTGAGAAGTTTGGGGGAAGGAAAGGTGCAAAAACTGGAAATCCAGCATCCGCTGCAGAAACACACCACTTAAGAAACTCATAGAAGTAAATAATGCAAACACACACCTAGCACCTTTTCATGTTTGAAAAAATATTTGATTGTAAAACTCTAGCAACTTATAGCTTATAGCAGGAATGTGCTTCTAATTCAAAGCAAAAGTACAGCACATATTTTTGCATCAGCCCTTTAAGTTTACAACATGTAAATATGTAAACAACAGACCTCTCATATACATGTGTGATTACTTCCTTTCTCATTTTTTCAGGAGGGCCATCTTCAGTGTCCACTGTTGGAGAGAAGAAAGAGAACATGTGTCCAAAATGTACTTTGTCTCAATGTGAAATATCAAGTTCAGCTTTTTCCTCTGTTTTCCATTTGACATTCATTAAGTAAATTTGTTCCTTCCTGCAGAACATGACTGAGAAGTTTCCTGTCAGTTCATCTGAGAGCTCCAGTGAACGTGAGTAACCATCATCCTCGCTCATTCATATTCTCTCTGCTGTCTGTCTGAATGCAGTAATGTGTTTTATTTCTCAAGACTCAGAAACAAGCTCTGGTTCAGTGGAGGAAAGTGATTCTGAAGATTTCCAGGAACAGGGAGGGAAAGGAGGAGGAACAGTGTTTAAAGGGAGAGTCGAGGAAGAGGAGGAGGAAGAAGACATGGCAGATCTGTCAGTTTTCCAGGCTCCCTCTTTACCAGTCACCTGTGTTTCACTTACTGGGACTCTCTACAAATACAGGTTTGCGTCAGGTATGCTATTGCACTGATTTGTGTAGAACTTAGTTTGTTTTGTCTGTGTCAAAGGATTGAGTGGGAAGTGTTTCTTTTATGTTGCAGGGAGTCGTGGGAAGTGTATACGTACTGAGGAAAGATGGTTCACTCCGGAGGAATTTGTAAAGCAGGAACCGACTCTCACTGGTGGACACTGGAAGAAAGATATACTGTGCCATGGAAAAACACTCAACTTTTTACACCAAGTAAAAAATTAAAGATAGATACAAACATCATGAGTATTTATTTTTTATTTGTTTGTTTATTTATTGTTTGTATGTAATTTCTAGAAAAAGGTCCTGCGCATCCATTCCCTTCTGTGTGAATGTGGAAAATGCAGTACTCAAGAGGAAGATGTGGTGAGAAACATCTCTACCTCTACCAATCCCTTTTTAATGGTTATGAAAATAATGTCAGAATTAGGAAAAATAAATCTTGGACTTACAATTAGCTTCATTTTCTTGATGCAAAATATGTTTTTTCACTTCTGTGGTGTAAATGACTAAAATATGACTGACATGTTTCGCTTAGATTCCAATACATCAAAACAAGTTTGTAAGTGTAATGCATTTGATCTTATTTCTGATTAATAAAATGTTGTGTCATGTCCTCTGACTAGATGGACCAGAACAATGATGACGAGTGTTACGTGTGTCACTCTGAGGGAGATCTTGCATGTTGTGATGAGTGTCCACGAGCTTTTCATTCACCCTGTCACATACCAGCTGTAGATGGAGACTCACCTGGGTAAGAAAACATAAAACATATAGAAAACTAATAAATCAGCAAGTGTGTATGTTGGGCATTCCTCTTATACATGTGTGTGTTTGCTTGTAGGGAATGGATTTGTACTTTTTGCGTGTTAAGAACCAGTCAACAATGGCGTGTCTCCACTAACATGTCTGAACAAGAGGCTTTCGATGCCCCAGTTTCGCAATACATATTGGTAAACACACACACACACACACACACTGGTTTACAGGTTTTATGGGGACATTCCATAGGCGTAATGGTTTTTATACTGTACAAACCGTATTTTCTATCGCCCTAACCCTACCCTACACCTAAACCTAGCCCTCACAGGAGATTGTGCAAACTTTTACTTCCTCAAAAAAACTCATTGTGCATGATTTATAAGCCTGTTTCCTCATGGGGACCTGAGAAATGTCCCCACAAGGTCAAAATTTACTGGTATTCCTATCCTTGTGGGGACATTTGGTCCCCACAACGTGATGAATACCAGGTACACACACACACACACACACACACACACACACACACACACACACACACACACACACACACACACACACACACACACACAAATTCAGCACCTTAATATAGAAGATAAACACATTTTGTAACAGCCTTCAATGCTTTAAAGTACTGCCTACATAGGCTGCTCAGCAGGTTTAGAAACAGAATAATTATTTATGGGCCTAATTGTGGATATGTGTGTTGTTTGTCATCTTTAGCACTGCCACTACCTCCTGTTGTGTGTGTACAGAGAGGACAGCCAGAGGGTGTTTGTTGAGGATCCACGCAAAACGGTGAGATTGTCTTTTATTTTTCTTGCTGTCTTTTACATGTCACCCAACTTCAGAATTGTACTCTTTTTGTGTCTTAGTTTAATTTAAAATAGTTTATAAATAGAATTAAAATGATGAAAAATATGACTTGAAATGTGTAATGCATTAAAACCAAAAATAAAATGACTTTCAGATTCGTAGATACTCTGAGTTCATAACTCAGCCGATGTGGCTGGACAGAATAAAGCAGAAGTTGGAAAGTGGTGCGTATCGGACCGTAGAAGCGTTTGTCTCTGACTTTCAGCTCATTTTCAGCAACTGCAGCACGTTCAATAGGGTAAGATTCACTGAAACGTGTTAAATAAATCACAAAAAAACCAAACAAATCAAGAGCATGTTAAAATGAAGTTGTTTTGTAATGTCTTATATGTGGACATACTGTATATCCTGGACATTATTGATGATTATTGTTGAGATTAATAACTAAATTAAGAGGACATTTGGTTTTTGACAGATTTAAAAAAAAAAAATTTTTTTGTTTTTGGTATTTTGTTCTCTTGCTCTTTAAAGGACAATTGTGTGATCAACCGAATGGGTGCCAGGCTGAAGGAAAAGTTTGAGGAAGAGTTCCAGAAAATCTTCAGTATCAGTATCCAATAACAGCTTTTGCTAGACTTTCATATCATATAATATTTTGAATATTTATTAAATCTCAGTAAATGAGTGAAATCCACATATGAATGCAGCATTTATATGCGGATGTGCAATGATAGTGATAACCATAACAATAGGCATAATAGACATAATTTCAGAAGCACACTTCTGATTTGATTCTGGAACCAGGCCTGTCTGTATCTGGAGAAGTACGTGAAATTATAACTTTATATATTTCTTACACCAGTTTTTACTCTTCTGTGCTTTATTGTGTGATAATTTTCATCCCTGTTTGAAAACTTTTAAGTGCCAGTGTTTTGTTTTTCTTTACCTCAGTCCTCAGAAAATACAGAAGTTTTCACACCTAAAATACTTCAGGGAAATAAGGACAAACACAAAAATGTATACAGGTATTGAACACTTTTTTTTATTATTGTGTTAACTTCAGTCATCAAATGCAATAGGTTTATTTTACTAAAACCCTGATCCACACTCTGTATTGTCACATAATAAAAGATGCAAGCCATTATTATTTATTAATACGAAAATGCTCTGTCCTCCAGGTTTGAGTGTCCATATGCTGGTCAGTTTCGGTGCAGTCTGACCAGCCTTGTGTTTGTGATGAAGGGTAAAGGAGAGGTGTCTTATAAAACTGTCTCATGGGATCCTCGTCTGTTAGATGGTTTGGGTGAGATGAGTCCTGCAGGACCCTTGTATGACATTGACTGTTTTGATGGGTCAATCTCAGGACTGCACCTTCCACACTGTGAAATATTCTCTGGTATGGTCATTTCTATATGCTAAATGGGTTTAAATGATCAGCTTTGTTGGAAAATTTACATATTAATTAAGTGTAAGTATTAAGTATTATATACCATCTGTGTATTAAATAATAAAATATAATTTTGCATGTGTTTTACAGAGAAAGACATGGATTGTTTAGCTGTAGCACATTTCACTGATGGTAACGTAGCAATAATGAATCCACTGAAAGTGACTAAAGCTCATGTGATGATTGACATCAAAGATCTCTCCATCTTTGGCCTCATAAAAAGGATTATCTTCCCTCCTTCCCCTGTCATTGCCCAAGTACTTGTCTTTCAGCGACCAGTAACTAAGAGACAGAAAGAAAACGTACTGGATGTCCATTTGCTCCCGTCAAATGTTCCACTGTCAGAGGTATTCATTTTTTTTTTTTTTGTTTAAATGATAATATAATACTGAATACTTCAATATAAATTCAATATACCACACAACCAGAAGTTCAAAGACAGTATTTTAAAGATGGAGACGTGATTTTAACTCTAAAGAATAGGGTCAATATTGCCATGATTAGGAGCAGTGGGAGCAATTACGGTGACCTGGAAACGGATTTGAATATATGTGGGATTATTAGCAGAAATCATACCATGTGTCATATACTAGCAGGGACTGCATGCTTGAAAATAATATTTCACGCCTTCGAATGCATTTATTATTTGTAGTGCGATAGGCATCTAATAGAAGCAATAAGCTTGGGTACTTTTAATATAAAACAAAGTCTCGGCTATCAAATTCTGTCAGATTTATAGTGAAATGCAGAGACTCTGTCTTACAAAAATGTGGTTTTCATCCTCTTTAATGTGGCATGACAGATGGTTGTATTTACCTCAGTTTAAATGGAATGTGAATCAATCTTCTTTTAGATTGCAATGAGACATTCATTTAATTTAATTACACTGTTTTTTATGCCTTCTGATGTTGAATTTCATGAAGATGATTACTCACTAAAAGCTCATGTTTTCATGCCATTTGAAGTCTTGTTTTGGCATAACAGTGGTTATATCTAAGTGTGTGAGTTGTTTACTTACTTTTTTTAAATTAGAGTTCCCATTAATGCCATTATATTGTTAATTTAGACTGATTCATGAACGTGGAACACGAGAGGCGGAATTTGTCACATGAACTAATCACAGTCGATCATAGCCAGTCATATCCGATCATAACGCGACACACGTGACTTTCCCTCATTCATTCTCAATTACCCCCCAACAAACTCACAGCATGCTTTAGGGGATCTGTTAAAACTCAATGGGCTCAAAGGAGGCAAGATAAACGTAGACACCAGCTGTAACTTTACCTGCTGGTGTCGCTGTTGGACAATGTTTCTTAAAAAAAAACAAGTGACTTTGTAATGTTATATTTTGTAATATTGGCATTGTTTTTTTTGTACTACCTCCCTTTACTCTTCGTAGGGAACGCCCCTGCCTAAAAGTGTTTAAAAATAAGGTCTGTTTAGTAATTATTTAAGGAGCCATCATCTCATTATGTTGGAAGGAACCATTTTTGTTACCTATAGGCTTTGGCTGGCCTTCACAGCCTCTTCCTCGTCCTAACCCCAACCTCTTCTTAAGGTCAAGGACCAGCATGTGGAGAATATACATATTAAAACCAGTTCAAAGTGTCATCTCACCCCGGGAACATATTACCATCTGTGTTGTCAACCAAAGAAATATAGGGTGCAGCCAGAGGTAACATCCTATTCAATTTAAACATTATTAATTATATTTAGATGTAGAAATCTCTACAATATATTACAGTATATAAAGAGTTAGTTCACCCAAAAATCACAATTAAGGAGAAAATTCAGTAAAAGTAATAAATACATGAATAAATAAAGGCAATACCGCACCAAATCAACATTGGGTCGAGTAAATAATTACTCAATTTTAATTTTTGGGTGAACTATCTCTTTAATGTAACTAACATGTCTCTGAAGTATATATTTTTTTCTTCTCAACATAATTTCCTGATTGATTTCGAGTTATTTTAGCACAAAGATTAGCGCAGGTATTTTTTTCTGCCCAAGAATCACCTTAGTCTTGTTCTTTTTTCAGACTGAGGTATTTGAGTTTAATTTTGGTCCAAACTATCATCCCACATTTGAAGTGTTTGTGAATGTCAGAAAACAGAAGGTCAAGCTAAGTCTTATGGACAACACTAAAGGAAGGGAAGTGTGGCCTCCCCGACGAATCCTTCTCACAGGTAATGATCGACACAAATAAGTGTTGCTAGCAGTGCTGGAATTTATCATGGATATGAAATTGGGTATAATTATAACACCAGTTATGAAATAAAAAACATAAATAATGTAAGATTTAAAGGAAAGAAAGAAATTATGTTTTTTGAGGAAATCATTTAAAAAAGAAGTCCCTGAAGCAATTGATAAGAACATTTTTGAAGAAATAGTACAGCACCTTAAATCGTCAACCTGCTACCTTGACACACTTCCCACATATTTTATTAAAAGTTTACTTAACTGTTTAGAAGCAGATCTCTTCCACTTTTATTTGACATACAGTTGATAAATGTTTTTCTCCAAATGATGATTTTTACATTTTGACTTGAACTCAATATTATATTGCGATCTATGATGTACTTTATTATTATTAGTGTTGACATGTTACTAATGGTTCTAAATTAAAATATATTTAAAGGTGGATGGATTGTCCTGTTGATCAGTTCCTAATTGGATAAGGTTTTTATGACTGATTTTTCTATTTTGTTACTAACATCAGGCCAAGAGGTAGATCGTCCAGCTCACAGACGGCTCACAGGTATGAACTCAGTTGCAGTAGTTGATCATTTTTTCTGTTACACACAAAACTTTCTAAAAAAGTTTAATCTTTTTTGTTTGTTTTAATCAGAATCTGAATTTGTGGACAACAACAGACATCTCCTCATTCAGAGAGTTTCATCAGTGATGGAGATTGCTGATGGTCTGAGGGCCAAAGACATGATTACTCATGAAATGAACAGTGAAGTTCAAGCGATAGAACCACACCAAAAGAAAATGAGACTCTTGTTTAAAGCTCTTGACTCTGGAGGAGCTTCTGTAAAAGTAGAATTCTACAGATTGCTGAAGAAGAAGGAACCTAAACTAGTAAATGATCTGATTTCTGAATCCAGTAGACCACAGTAATGCTGAAAAAACAGCATTAACTTTAGTCAGTTTGAGACATAAACGGCAGTTACAGCTTCTTGATATGTATATAAGAGAGATCCAGGTGCTTATTTTATGAATTTACTAGATTTACAAATTATATTTATGTCATGAATCCCACAAGTTTGTGTCAAACCTTTTGATCACATTCTTCAGCATAATCTGAAATTGAGCCAAATAGCATCTTGTGACCATTTGTACAATGTCAACATGTATATGTCTGCTGATTTTGCCTACTTAATGTGACTGAAATGAAGAATCTAATATTTCATTTATGCATTGCATTAATGTTTGTTTTCCAAAGTTCTTAAACTGTATATCTAGATTTACATTTTAGGTTTAATTTGAATCCCTACAGGTGCTCATTGTATACGTGAATGTACAGTTATATGCTTATGGTTTACTCTGACTGGATTAGTTTAATATGAGGTATGTATGATGCTGTTACTGTATGACAAAATGAGTCACTATGAGAGATGTTTTCATTTAATAATACTATGGAAAAATAACCACATGCATGTGGTTGCATGTTAGGGCTGAGTGATATGATATCCTGGTAATGAAATAAAATATGAATCGATTAAACTTTTTAAAAATCATTTTATAGGACTTCCGGTATCATCATGCCCGAGTCGGACGCTTAAGAACACTGCTCAGCCCGAATTTTAGTTTAATTGGCCTGTTGGCCAGCGGAATTAAATGAGATGGTTAAATTTAATTGGCCAACCCAGGGATTTCGATACCTGGGCATCATAATTACTCCGGACACCTCTCAATTGTATAAGGCTAATTAAGTAAAATTGGTTGATCAGATTCAAGTAGATTTGGAAAAATGGGAAATTCTACCACTTTCCTTTTTTGGGAGGATTGAAACAGAATGAATATTCTTCCCAGATTGTTATATCTATTTCTGTCTCTCCCTATTTGGATTCCAACGACCACTTTCAAAAAAATACAAAAGATGATATCAGTTTTTATTTGGCAACGGAATAAGCCCAGAATAAAATTCTCACAATTGACTAGTAGTAAAGCACATGGAGGTCTTAACCTCCCTAATTTGAAATTGTATTATTGGGCAGCACAATTAAATGGGGCAGTTGAGTGGTTAAGAAATAATAAAGAAACAAATTGGTTGTCTTTGGAGCAAAGTTCATGCAATGGGGTATCGCTTCGGGCTTTGTTGTTTTGTTCTAAACAAACCTGGAATAAGCAGAAAATTAGTAATATCTGGATGAGGTGCACCCATAGGGTTTTGTGTGGGATAAGAAAAAAGATAAACGCCCCCCAATCTATCTCCAGAGAAATGAAGATTACAGAAATATTAGACTTTTTACCAGGAAAGTTAGATCTAGGATTTAAAGAATGGGAAGCTAAAGATCTCATTTTTATAGATGATATGTTTGAAGGGGAGTTTCTGAAGTCAAATATACAGTTACAAGATAAATATGGTTTAGTTTCAAAAGACTTTTACAAATTCCTACAATTAAGAAGTTATTTAATGTCTCATAAAGAATGGTCACTGATAAAGGCAACCTACTGACCTAGAAGCTTTCTTTATTAATGCAAGCAAGGAGTTAAAATGTGATAAAATAGTGTCACAGTTGTACAAGTGTCTGCAGCCATTTATGTCGGGGAGTACTCTTGAAGTAAAGGAGAAGTGGGAACTGGAGATGAATACAATTATTGAGGATAACACCTGGAAACAAGTATGTGAAGATGGACATAAGTTAACCAGAGGTCCATTATGGAAAGAATTTAATTGGAAAGTGACCATTAGATTTTTCAAAACTCCTGTTAGTATTTCGAAATTTGATAAGAATAAAACAAATTTATGTTGGAGGGGATGTGGACAAATTGGGGACCACACACATATTTTTTGGGATTGCCCTAAATTGAAATCTTATTGGGAGGAAATCCGGGAGGAATTGTCTAACATTTTGCAAACATACATAATATGGGATCCGCTGATCTTCATCTTCGGAGTGCTCCCTCCAAATATATTGAATGAAGAAAAAAAGTATCTTCTAAGAGTACTTGTATTAGTGACAAAGAAGATGATGACCATATCTTGGTATAAACCGCTGCCGCCTACTGTTAGTAAATGGAAGGAAAAACTTTTAGAGGTGTATACAATGGAAAAAATTACAGCTATGCTTAATTTAAATACTACTCTATTAAAAAAAAGGTGGATCCCTTTGATTAACTACTTGAAATTAACATTGTAAGGCAGTATTGGTGTATAAAGGTACAGAGAGGTATTATTACTATTATTACTACTCTCACTCTTTCCGCTGTGGAGGATTTCGATTTAAGATGTATAGGACAATAGTTTGCCGAATTGTGACCCTGGACCACAAAACCAGTCTTAGGTCGCTGGGGTATATTTGTAGCAATAGCCAAAAATACATTGTATGGGTCAAAATTATTGATTTTTCTTTTATGCCAAAAATCATTAGGAAATTAAGTAAAGATCATGTTCCATTAAGATTTTTTGTAAAATTCCTACTATAAATATATCAAAATGTAATTTTTGATTAGTAATATGCATTGTTAAGAACTGAATTTGGAGAACTTTAAAGGTGATTTTCTCAGTATTTAGATTTTTTGCACCCTCAGATTCCAGATTTTCAAATAGACGTATCTCGGCCAAATATTGTCCTATCCTAACAAACCATATATCAATAGAAAGCTTATTTATTGAGCTTTCATATGATGTATACATCTCAGTTTTGTAAAATTTAACCTTATGACTGGTTTTGTGGTCCAGGGTCACAATTGTTCTCTGTTTACTGTTCTGCTTTATTTGATTTTATTCTAATTTTTTATTTTATTTTTTTATTATATCAATATTTGGTACAAATGTGGAAAGCTTTGAATGTAACATTTATATGGAGATGTAATAATATATATTGTAAAGCTTACAACATAAATAAACGTACTGGTTCAAAAAAAAAAAATCATTTTATAGATTTTCATAGATAGGCCTGTCGGAATAAGCAAATATATCTGTGCAGTTAAAGCCTAGTCTCGCTTAGCCAGACCTTCAGACAAATGGCAGAAGGTCTGGGAACCTTGGCCGCTTTGAATGGCCAAGGACTGCCCAAGAGGCCATATGATTGACAGGTAAAGAAACCAATCACATTACGTTTTGTGCCATGTCATGCTTTAGGGGCGTTAAAATGTCCCCACAGTAACAGACCGGTGTGTAGAATTCTTGGACTTATTTTAAAGAGTCTGCATCAACTACATTAAATAGAATCGCTTTATTTAAAGTTAATAAAATACCCTACTTACTGGAGTTCAACATTAATTGAGCCGCAGCCACACACGTGACTCGTGTGTGTAGAGCAGGCAGTGGGCCAAACCACTGTGAGGAATGAGAGGGGGAACTCAACTTTTTTAAAAGCTGATAATAATCGAAACTGACCATCCAGCAGACTGTTTCTGAGCATGCATAGCTTTGGGTACAGCTGCAGGATATGATCTTCAAACACACAGCGCCAAAACTGTCGAATGTCCTGAGGTCTAGCTTTCTCCAGCCAGTCCAGAACCTCACGGAAGCCCTTCTCCTTTTGCTCACAAGTATGCATCTTTTTCACATTCTACAGACAAAAACCGAGAGGAAGACATAAAGTAAGATGGTAGTTTCTATGGTACAATGACGAACAATATGGTATCGCCATAGTACAAGCCCCAAAATATGGGATTTATATAGTTAAATGCAAATGCAAAAAAATATTATCATGATACCACCATTCCACACCGAAAATATGAGGGTATTACCATATTATATGCTCCAAAATATTATGTTACTATGGCTGAACGTCCGAAAATAGTATTATTATGGTACCCTGTTCCAAAAAAAAAAAACACACACAAAAAAAAACATGGTATTGCCATAGTGGTACATGCCCCCAAAATATGTAATTACTAAAACCAGGGTATTGTGGAGCCTTTTGTGTAGCGTGAGTTACTATATAAGGCTTACTGCAGTAAAATGCATGGGGTGGATGAGAGAGAGGATGTGTAAAGGCCTTCCGGTTGAATAAAAACAGCAACTCTTTATTTGTTTTCATATCTAATGGGTCCATTTTGTCCCTGACTCTATAGTGCGATCTACAGTGCGACATGTAATCATTTTAGTTATTGTACAGCATGTAGGTTAATACAACGCAACAGATGCAGTTCTGTTTCAAATACATTGTTAAAAAGCAATGTTATGTGGGACGTTTCTGCTATCCAGTGACTTTCTGTCTCTATGATATGCTTACTCATATTTTCTCTAAAATGATAAGATAATGATGATAATATAAGAAATGGTTATATATTTAGGTATTCTTCATCACTTAAACTGAGATTATAGACAATAAAAATACAGCTTTGTATTTTACACACCTTTTTATTGAAATATGCAATCAATTTTATCATGTTCACAGTGCAAAGTAATCAACTTCAACAAGAAATATAAACCATGCAATTATAAAAACCTCAAAATGTTTTTCAATTATGTTATATGTTAATATATCTAGTCCCCAAGTCATCTTTCACACTGTTAGTATGTACTTTCTTGCTTTTCAAATGCTTTCACCCTCACTCCTACCTTTTTTAGTTTTTGAAATGTTATCCTGCTTGTCACACTCTTAAAGTTCCACCCAGGTTAACAGTCTGTAATAGATCCACACTATATTAGAATAGCTATATTAAGAATATTTGTCTGGTAAAAAAAAATTTAAAAACATACCTGACATAGTTATAAAAGTTCTGTTTATTTGTAGAAGGTTAGTGAGCTAAATGTTGATCACTTAAAAAGCTATGACCAACTTAGATTTTTTTTTTTTTTTTGCATGTTTGTCACACTTTTATGTTTCAGATCATCAAACAAATTTAAATATTAATCAAAGATAACACAAGTAAACACAACATGCAGTTTTTGAATGAAGTTTTTTATTATGAAGGGAAAACTAAATCCAAACCCACATGGCCCTGTATGAAAGTGTTTGCTCCCTAAACTTAATAACTGGTTGGGCCACCCTTAGCAGCAACAACTGCAATCAAGCGTTTGCAATAATTTGCAATGAGTCTGTTACAGCGCTGTGCGGGAATTTTGGCCCACTCATCTTGGCAGAATTGTTCTGTTGTAATTCAGCCACATTGAAGGGTTTTCGAGCATCAATCGCCTTTTTAAGGTCATGCCACAGCATCTCAATAGGATTCAAGTCGGAACTTTGACTAGGCCACTCCATAGTCTTCATTTTGTTTTTCTTCAGCCATTTAGAGGTGGATTTGCTGGTGTGTTTTGGATCATTGTCCTGCTGCAGAACCCAAGTTCGATTCAGCTTGAGGTCACAAACAGATGGCCGGACATTGTCCTTCAGGATTTTTTGGTAGACAGCAGAATTCATGGTTCCATTTATCACAGCAATTCTTCCAGGTCCAGAAGCAGCAAAACAGCCCCAGACCATCACACTACCACCACCAGATTTTACTGTTGGTATGATGCTCTTTTTCTGAAATGCTGTGTTACTTTTACACCAGATGTAATGAGACACACATCTTCCAAAAATCCAATCTTTTGTCTTATCAGTCCACAGAGTATTTTCCCAAAAGTCTTGGGGATCATCAAGATGTTTTCTGGCAAAAACTGAGACGAGCCTTTATGTTCTTTTTGCTCAGCAGTGGTTTTCGTCTTGGAGCTCTGCCATGCAGGCCATTTTTGCCCAGTCTCTTTCTTATAGTGGAGTCATGAACACTGACCTTAACTGAGGCAAGAAAGGCCTGCAGTTCTTTAGTCTTTTGTGACCTCTTGGATGAGTCGTCACTGCACTCTTGGGGTAATTTTGGTTGGCCGGCCACTCCTGTGAAGGTTCACCACTGTTCCATGTTTTGGCCATTTGTGGATAATGGCTCTCATTGTGGTTCGCTGGAGTCCCAAAGCTTTAGAAACGGCTTTATAACCTTTTCCAGACTGATAGATCTCAATTACTTTCTTTCTCATTTGTTCCTGAATTTCTTTGGATCTCAACATGACGTGTAGCTTTCTAGGATCTTTTGGTCTACTTCACTTTGTCAGGCAGGTCCTATTTAAGTGATTTCTTGATTGCGAACAGATGTGGCAGTAATCAGGCCTGGGTGTGGCTAGAGAAACTGAACTTTGGTGTGTTAAACCACAGTTATGTTTTAACAGCGGGTGGGGGGAGCGAACACTTTTTCACACAGGGCCATGTGGGTTTGCATTTTTTCCCCCTTCATTTAAAAACTGCATGTTGTGTTTACTTGTGTTATCTTTGATTAATATTTAAATTAGTTTGATGATCTGAAACATTAAAGTGTGACAAACATGCAAAAAAATAAAAAATCATTAAGGGGGCCAACACTTTTTCACAGCACTGTATATAGGCCTAATATATCTGTAAAATATACAGTCACATGGCCCACTATGCCATTTTATCGGAAAGTTTCTATACAAAACCTCCAGTATTTTTGGACAGTCCTCTGGGATGCCATGAGTTCCATCAAAAAGACTTATGACATACAACATTACTTGCCCATCTCTCTTCATAGAACCCAAAATGGCTGTTTTGGAGAATAACAAAATAAAATATTATAAAAAATGAAGCAGTGTGTTGAGATAGTTTACTCACTCTCATGTTGTTCCAAATCTGCAAGACT
The DNA here is from genome assembly GCF_049309525.1 of Garra rufa. Classification (NCBI taxonomy): domain Eukaryota; kingdom Metazoa; phylum Chordata; class Actinopteri; order Cypriniformes; family Cyprinidae; genus Garra; species Garra rufa. Next base: position 51,793,310 of record NC_133361.1, read on the forward strand.
TCTTTCTTCTAACACAAAAGAAGTTTTGAAGAACTCTCTGAAAAAGAGCTCAATACTTTCTTTAATGGCTGACATTACCTTAGAAACTAACTCACACAGGAAACAATAACACATATCAACATGAATACATCTGTCTCCACATCCTACATCTCCTTCTTCTTTGTCCCTGTCTTAAATCACCCGATTTAACTCAGAATAGTTATATAGAAAATGTTAATTTAAGAAATAGATTTTCTTCGAATAGCTAGTTCATGGAAAGACTCACACATAATATTAGTGCAGATATCACTTGGTTTAATATCTAAAACAATGACATGACAAGACAACATGTCAATCAGTATCTAAAGACAGACCTGACAGATGCATGTGGGATCAATAATAAGCACCTTCTGTAATTATGCTATTTTGGTTTGGTATTTGTTTTGGTATTACATGCATTTATTACTCACAGTCAGGGTCGGGTTTGACAGGTTTGTTTTATTTTTTCTTATCTCTTACTTTTACTTTGTTAAGAAATAGACTAAAATACACAGATGACAACCATTGGTATTCTGTAGTATTTTTGTTATATTTCCCAGGAAAAAAACAGGTATAATACAGGCTGCAGTTGCCACATAAAATGTTCTTGCATTAGGCCTACGTAATTCATGAATTGACCAAAACAAACAAAAAACAATGTTTTTATAGCCTATATCCTGTGTGGTATCAAAATATCACATTTTCACAGTCAACACTGAATTGGTTATATGAGCTGCTCTCTTTGCTGCCACACATTTACAAAATGTGTTTTTAACTATAAATGTCACATGATTTAATGACTGAGACTTATTTGACATAGCCTACTTTATGTATTACAAGAGGACAATGAATGACGAATCAATTTGACATACATATCATAGAACATGCAATGTGTGTTTTTAGTGTGTCAATGTACATGTGATGAGATCCATTTCCTCATGCTCCCATTAAAAGAAAAAAAAAAAAACCTGTACTTCATTTAATGATGAACTGTTTATTCATCTGCTAAAAATTTAAAAGAAAAATATAAAAAAATACTTTTTTTAATTGTATGTGGTTATTTTTTCACAGTATTATAAAATGAAAACTTTCATAGCGACTCATATTGTCATACAGTAACAGCAACATACCTCATATTAAACAAGTCCATAAGCATATTACTTAATTCAACATACAACAAGCACCAAATATAAGGTTCCCTTTCGGGAACTCCACACTGCGTCATCAACGCTTTGGGGAATGCCATTGGCGAACCCGCCTCTGAATCAGTCTGTAGCCAATAGAACGACGGGAGTGACGTCACCGGCGCGGTGACGTCAGCGACCAGGAAGTATATAAGCACGTGCGTTTCAAACCGGCTTCAGCTTTTGTCATTCAGCGAAGCGCTCTATGTTGGTCTGTCTGTCTGGTTTTTCATTGCTGTTTTTTGTGCCAGTTTGCACAGCTTTTGTTTGAGCAATGTCTGCCAAAAGGGGAAAGAAATTAGATATTTCTAAGGCGGTTCAGCAGCCACACAGAATGTGTGTTCCTCCTTGCCAGCGATTCATCGTTGGTGGGGACACACACAGGATGTGTGTGTTCTGCTTGGGAGCGGAGCATGCTCAGTCAGCCCTTGAGGGGGTTGGCTGTCCGCAGTGTGAACGTCTTCCACTGCGGGTGCTTCGTTCCCGGAGGGCTCTCTTCGAGGAGGGAGCCTTCACCAGCGTTCCTCGCGGGTCTGGCCCCGCTTCCACCGAGGCGGAGCGGCAGCTGCACTCGTGGGGTTCGCAGCTCGATCTGTTGGAGGGTATGGAGACGGGTGATCCCCTATCTCCTTCCTCACCCAGCAGATCGGTTGATCTCCTCCTGGATGCGGAAGCCCGCACTGCGGTTTCTTCCCCCCGGGAGGAGGTCTCAACACTTCTCTTATCTTCCTCCGAGGAGGTTGATGTAGAGAGTGTTGATCTTCCTCAACCGCCTGTGAAATCCCCCCAATTTGAGGAGCTCCTGGAGGTGGTAACTCGTGCGGTAGCCAGACTCAATATCAGCTGGCCCGCCGAGCAATCTCATGAGCCGCCAGAAAGCAAATTAGACGAACGCTTTCTGCGGACACGCAAGCCATCTCCAGGGCGGAGCCTTCCGTTTTTCCCTGATCTCCACAGTGAGCTGTCGAGATCATGGGAAAAACCATTCTCGGCCCGTGTTTTCACCCCCTCCTCCGGTTACTACGGTAACGTGGGAGGGGTCGAGGAGCACGGGTACAAGATGATGCCAGCAGTTGAACAGACGCTCGCGAGCTATCTGTCTCCTGCGGCGGCATCATCATTGAAGGCTCCGACCTTGCCCACCAAGCCTCTTAAATTAACTTCCAGCTTGTTGGGCAAGGGGTACGCGGCAGCGGGTCAGGCTGGGTCATGTCTGCACACTATGTCTGTGTTGCAGGCATACCAAGCCGACCTGCTTAAGGATTTAGACGAAGGCAGGGAGGTTAATGTGTCTGAATTACGGCGTACAGCAGATCTCGCTCTCCGCGCCACTAAGGAGACCGCCCGTGCTATTGGGCGGTCTATGGCAGCCCTTGTGGTCGCGGAGAGGCACCTCTGGTTGTCCCTGTCCGACATGAAGGAGAAGGACAGGGCCCTCCTGCTGGACGCCCCAATTCAGTCTCCTGGCCTGTTTGGCGACTCGGTCGATGCGGTCGTCAGCAGGTACCAGGAGGCTCGCAGACAAACTGCAGCTTTTCAGCAGTACCTCCCTCGCCGTGTCTTTTCCTCTGGGGCTGCTGGACGGGAGCAGCCCCAGCCGCGTACCAGCTCCTCACGCCGCGAGGCGCAGAAAGCGAGCGTTGCTACCCGCACCCCTCCCAGACCAAGGGGACGGGGTAAGCAGCGCTCCAAGTCGGGGGCCTCCAAGACTAGGCCCGACCTGAGGGTCGTGCTTCAGTCTAAGAGGTCCTCGGCTAAGCGGCCCTGACTGTTGTGGCTCAGGGCCGTTGAGGGCAGCCCCTCTCGGGGGGAAATGGGGTTCACCACATCATATGGTGCCCATTTCTCCTCGGGGCCCTCAGGAGACCAGTCAGCTAACCCTGCCAGTGTTTCAGGGCGCGACAGTCTCGCACAAACCTCTGCTGGTGGTCCCGCCCGGCAACGTAGCGGACCCAGTAAGTTTGTCACCCCCACGGGGGTCCTCAGAGCAGTTAATTCAGGTGTCGCCTGCCAGTCAGCTGTTACAGGCCACCGAATTAATTCCTCAAAGTTTACCAGAAACCAGCCTCGAGAGGCTGGTTCCCTTAGTACACTTTCTGGCAGCGTGGAAACTACTGCCGAATGTGTCTCCATGGGTCCTGCGTACTGTAGAAAGAGGGTATCAAATTCAGTTCGGCGCCCCGGCGCCGCCCTTCAACGGGGTATTTCCTACTACGGTAGGCCCCGAGCAGGTTCTGGTAATGGAACAAGAAGTAGATTCTCTTCTGAGGAAGGAGGCCATCGAGGTGGTCCCTTCTCAGTTCAGAGAATCCGGGTTCTACAGCCGGTACTTCATTGTTCCCAAGAAGGATGGAGGGCTGCGGCCCATCTTAGATCTCAGACAGCTGAACCGCTCAGTCAGAAAACTGAAGTTCAGTATGTTAACTGTCAAACAGGTCGTGTCTCAAATCAGGTCCGAGGACTGGTTTGTCACGATAGATCTCAAAGATGCGTACTTTCACGTCTCCATCCTTCCTCAGCACAGGAAGTTTCTCAGGTTCGCTTTCAGGGGCAAAGCTTACCAATACAGAGTTCTTCCTTTCGGCCTAGCACTCTCACCCCGAACGTTCACAAAGTGTATGGATGCTGCTCTGGCTCCTCTGCGACTCCAGGGCATCCGTATACTCAACTACATAGACGACTGGCTGATCCTAGCCAGCTCAGAACAGTTAGCAGTCCAGCATCGAGATGCTGTTCTCGCTCACATGGAAGCTTTGGGGTTGAGACTCAACACCAAGAAAAGTGTGCTGTCTCCTTTACAGAGAACCACTTATCTAGGTGTCGTATGGGATTCGACCACGATGCAGGCACGTATGTCTCCTGCTCGGATCGAGTCTATCCTTACTGCAGTAAATGCGGTCAAGCTAGGCCTGTCACTCACTGTCAAACAGTTTCAAGTACTGTTAGGTCTTATGGCAGCAGCAGCCAACGTAATACCTTTTGGCCTGCTGCACATGAGGCCGCTACAGTGGTGGCTCAAGACCAAGGGTTTTTCCCCGAGGGGAAATCCTTTCCGCAAGATCAAGGTCACGCGGCGATGCCTTCGTGCCTTGAACATGTGGAAGAAACCTTGGTTTCTGTCTCAGGGCCCGGTTCTGGGAGCACCGTGTCGCCGCGTCACGCTAGCGACGGATGCATCCCTCTCCGGGTGGGGAGCGGTCATGAGTGGCCGCTCGGCCTCCGGCCTGTGGACCAGTCAGCACCTCTCATGGCACATAAATTGCCTGGAGATGCTGGCGGTTTTCAAGGCTTTGAGGCACTTCCTCCCAGACCTGAGAAACCGCCATGTGTTGGTCCGCACCGACAACACAGCGGTGGTTTATTATATCAACCACCAAGGAGGTGTGCGGTCACGCCCCTTATGCAAGCTGGCGTCCCATATCCTCCTGTGGTCCCAGGAGAAACTCCTCTCTCTGAGTGCAGTTCACATTCCTGGACATCTCAACGTGGGGGCAGACGTCCTGTCGAGGCAGGGGCAAGTAAAGCCCGGGGAATGGATGCTTCACCCGCAGGTGGTGAAGCAGATATGGAGAGTGTTTGGCCAGGCTCAGGTGGACCTCTTTGCGACTCAAGAGACTTCGCAGTGTCCCCTCTGGTACTCTCTAGTGCCTCCAGCTCCACTTGGGCTGGACGCCATGGTACAGACGTGGCCGAGGCTCCGTCTGTACGCCTTTCCCCCGTTTGCTCTGCTCCCGGGAGTTCTAGAAAGAGTACGCCGGTACGGAGTCAGTCTACTATTAGTAGCCCCATACTGGCCGACCCGAGTATGGTTCTCGGACATCATAGCCCTCCCAGACGGCTCTCCGTGGGAGATTCCGATCAGGAGGGACCTTCTTTCTCAGGCTGGGGGCGCAATTTGCCACCCCCACCCAGAGAAGTGGAAACTATGGGTGTGGCCCCTGAGGGGGCACATCTCATAAGTGAGGGTCTCTCAACTGAGGTTGCGGAGACCATCCTTCACTCTAGAGCTCCCTCTACAAGGAAACTTTATGACCTGAAGTGGAAACTCTTCACTTCATGGTGTAGAGAGCGACACGCTGACCCAGTTCACTGCCCGGTTGGTACAGTGCTGGAGTTCCTGCAGTCTCGCTTCTCCACCGGGATAGCCCACTCCACCCTGAAGGTTTACGTGGCGGCTTTATCGGCCTTCCACGCCCCTCTTGGTGGCGTGTCAGTGGGTAAGAACCCCCTGGTCACACGGTTCCTTCGCGGTGCACTCAGGTTGAGGCCTCGGGTGAACCCTAGAATCCCCACGTGGGATCTCGCTGTGGTACTTGAAGCCCTCTGTAGGCCTCCATTCGAGCCCTTAGAGGAGATTTCAGATCGCTTCCTTACTATTAAGACGGCGCTGCTGTTGGCTCTTACTTCTCTGAGGAGAGTAGGAGACCTTCAGGCCCTTTCAGTGGCCCCTTCATACATTGACTTTGCGCCCGGTTTGGCCAAAGCATTCCTCTACCCTAGACCCGGGTACGTACCGAAGGTACCGACAGCAGTACCACAGCCAGTCACCCTGCAGGCCTTTTACCCTCCTCCATTCGTGGAGAGCGACCATCGGAAGTATAATTGTATGTGTCCAGTGCGAGCATTGGACACATACGTCCACAGAGCTGCCCTGTGGCGGAAATCAGAGCAACTGTTGGTCTGCTACGGTCCCCCTAAGAGGGGGCTCCCTGCAACCAAACCCACTATCAGTAGATGGATCGTAGATGCCATAACTACAGCTTATGAGTCCTCTGGCCTCCCATCACCGATGGGCGTCAAGGCTCACTCTACTCGAGGCATGGCGGCCTCGAAAGCTCCGATGGCAGGTGTCCCTATCCAGGACATCTGCAGTGCGGCGGGTTGGTCTACACCTTTGACCTTCGTTAGGTTCTACGAGCTAGACCTACGAGCCACTCCAGGCTCCTCTGTCCTGAGCTGACAGGAGTTATACCTCGTGAGCCTGAGGGCCGAGGTAGAAGTTCCCTCTTCGCTGGGTACCCCCCAGGCAGAGATGTAATTTCGCTCACGTCCTGGCAGTTTCCCAGGCGGAGCCCATGCCAGTGCCCTGGCCACAAGTTTCCAGGCACTACTTGTGTCCCTCTTGTCCGGGTGCGCCCCGACAAAGGACTATTGTCTCCTCGTGTGCCCGAGGGCCGAGGACGACTCCTTCCTCTCGGTCTGGTTGGTCACCAGACAGAGGCCTCCACCTCGTGTGCCCGAGGGCCGAGGTGTTCTTGCATTCCCTCTTCGCTGGGCACGTCCCAGGCAGAGATGTAATTCTACTCGCGTCCTGGCAGTTTTCCAGGCGGAGCCATTCCAGTGCTCTGGCCAGAAGTTTCCAGGCACCACTTGGGTCCCTCTTGATCCGGGTAAGCCCCGACAAAGGACCATCCTTTCTCCTCGTGTGCTCGAGGGCCGAGGAGAACCCCCTATCTGGCTGGTGACCAGACTGGGGTGTATGACCAAAATCTCGTGAGCCCGAGGGCCGAGGTTTATCCCTCTTCGCTGGGTACGTCCCAGGCAGAGATGTAATACCGCTTGCGTCCTGACAGTTTCCCAGGCGAAGCAACCTGGTGTTCTGGTACCCCCAGACACCTCTTGTCCCTCTACGTCTGGCTGGTCCCCAGACAGAGGTGGACTCCTTTCCTCGTGTGCCCGAGGGCCGAGGCGGATCAGATCCCTCTTCGCTGGGAGTTTCCCAGGCAGAGATGTAATACCGCTTGCGTCCTGGCAGTTTTCCAGGCGGAGCCAATCCAGTCCCTCCTGTGCTGGCTGTTCCCCAGACGGAGTTTTGGACTATTTCCTCGTGTGCCTGAGGGCCGAGGTTCTCATCATTCTTCCTCTTCGCTGGGTGCGTCCCAGGCAGAGATGTCATCACACTCACGTCCTGGCAGTTTTCCAGGCGGAGTTCTTCTGGTCCCTCTTTGCTGGTTTCCCCAGACTGAGCGACCACTTTCCTCGTGAGCCCGAGGGCCGAGGTATATACCATCTCCCTCTTGCTCTGGCATTTATCCCGGACAGAGGTGTAATACTTCTCCTGTCCTGGCAGTTTCCCAGGCGGAGAACCATCAGTGCCCCTCAGGTAAGTATCTTCTGGCACTGCCCTCTCGTTCTGGGCTGGTCCCCCAGACAGAGGGATATTGTCTCTCTTGTCCTGGTAACCCCAGGCAGAGAGCTCTTCCTGGCCTGATCCACCAGAAGCAACGCTTTCCTTTTTCCTTTCCCAGACAAACACCACTGGGCAGGAACTTGGAATTATGGATAGTTGGTATATCGTTCCCCAAAGCGTTGATGACGCAGTGTGGAGTTCCCGAAAGGGAACGTCCCAGGTTACGTATGTAACCCTGGTTCCCTGAGGGAACGAGACACTGCGTCTCTGACCATAATTCCCGCATTCCTGCCGCGCTTCGCTTCATTCCTGGAAGCTGAAGCCGGTTTGAAACGCACATGCTTATATACTTCCTGGTCGCTGACGTCACCGCGCCGGTGACGTCACTCCCGTCGTTCTATTGGCTACAGACTGATTCAGAGGCGGGTTCGCCAATGGCATTCCCCAAAGCGTTGATGACGCAGTGTCTCGTTCCCTCAGGGAACCAGGGTTACATACGTAACCTGGGACGATTCAAATTAACCCTAAAATGTAAATTTGGATATACAGTTTGAGAATTTTGTAAACAAACATTAAAGCATGACATAAATGAAGAAATATTTTAGATTCTGCATTTCACAGGTACATTAGATAAGCAAAATCAGCAGACAAACACATGTTGACATTGTTCAGATGGTCACAAGATGTTATTTGTCTCATTCTCAGATTATGCTGAAGAACAAAATTTTTGACACAAACTTGTGGTGTTCATGCCAAAAATATCATTTGTAAATCTTGTACTAAAATCATCAAATAAGCACCTGGATCTCTCTTATATACATATTAAGAAGCTGTAGCTGCTGTTTATGTCTCAAACTGACTGAAGTTCCTCTCTAATGTGAAGTCAGCATTACTGTGGTCTACTGGCTTCAGAATCCAGATCATCTACTAGATGAGGTTCGTTCTCCTTCAGCAATCTGTAGAATTCCGCTTTTACAGAATCTCCCCCAGAGTCAAGAGCCACCAACAACAGTCTTGTTTTGTCTGGACATGACTCTTTAGCAAGAACTTTCCTGTACATTTCACCTGTAATCATGTTTTTGGTCCTCAGACAATCAGCAATTGCCATCACTGATGAAACTCTCTGAATGAGGAGATGTCTGTTTTTGTCCACAAATTCAGATTCTGATTAAAACAAACAAAAAAAAGATTCAACTTTTTTAGAAAGTTTTGTGCGTAACAGAAAAAAATGATCAACTACTGCAACTGAGTTCATACCTGTGAGCTGTCTGTGAGCTGGGCGATCTACCTCTTGGCCTGATGTTACTAACAAAATAGAAAAATCAGTCATGAAAACCTTATCCAATTAGGAACTGATCAACAGGACAATCCAGTCACTTTTTAATATATTTTAATTAAGAACCATTAGAAACATGTCAACAGTAATAGTAATAATTACATATTTGCTTGTTTTTGAGTCTTAAGGGATAAAACACATTACTGCATTCAGACA
>NC_133361.1:51802633-51885501 GCF_049309525.1 Garra rufa
AAAAAACTGTGTTTTTGCCTGCAGTGTCTCCCCTTAAGATGTAATTTCATTCTGGAGAAAATTTGTAAAATATGTTTGATTATGAAAGCTTGGTCATTGGCCTTGGACCAGAAAAAAGGTTTGTCTACGAGTATGTCCTAATTTAGTATCGCCCACCTGTCTTATGTGATTTTTAACCATTCTGAATCCTCTCTGTCTGTATCAGTATGTTTTGTCTCTTGCAGTGTATTTATTGTATGAGTGGATTAGACAGGGAGTAGTAGATCTTCCATCATCTGTGCCCCAGCCAACAAATTCAACTGACCCAGCTCTCTGAGTACACGTACATCTGTCTCTGTCTGCTTTTATTTTTGCTGTCTCAGAGTCTAAAAGAATCCCAGCACGATTTAACTAAATCCTGTACCCAAGAAGCACAGACCAATAAGCCTGGATGTGTTTTTGAAAGGAGGTCTAGACGTTTTCTATTCATCTAATTGCTCCTCAAGCATTTATTTTTTCCTGTGCTTTTTTCCCCTATTCTCCGAATAGTTGCTTTGTTCTTCTAAGACAGGACAAACAAAGTTTGAGTTGTGTTTCTTTGTGAAATCCTCATTTACAAAGAAAAATAAATATACTAAATTGAATTTAAAATACATTTATTTCGTGCTAAGTATACTACAAATACATTTACATATTATCTACTTAATAAAAATATCCCGCAATTGTGCTTTCAATATACTAAACTGGTATATTTGAAGTCTGCTAAATTGGGACAACTATTTTTGTACTTAAAGGGATAGTTCACCCAAAAATGAAAATTTGATGTTTATCTGCTTACCCCCAGAGAATCCAAGATGTAGTTGACTTTGTTTCTTTAGTACAAGAGAAACAAAGATTTTTTTTTAAACTCAAACTGTTGCAGTCTGTCAGTCACATAATGGCAGTCAACAGCTTTGAGAGTCAAAAAACATACACAGACAAAACCAAATTAAACCCTGCGGCTCGTGACAGTACATTGAGGTCTTAAGGCACAAATTCACAGAAGCGATCTGTAGAGTGACATATACGCACAACAAATCGTTTCTGCACATGCATATGCCAGAGCACGTTGATGCGCTCGGGACAGTTGGAATTGCGGTGGATCAGAGGTAAAAAAAAAAAATAATTTACCTCTGATCACAGACCAATTGTTTTGTGTGTTAAGACCTCAATGTATCGTCACAAGCTGCAGGGTTTAATTTGGTTTTGTCTGTGTGTGTTTTTGACTCTCAAAGCCGTGGGTCCCATTGACTGCCGTTATGTGACTGACAGACTGCAACAGTTTGAGTTAAAAATCTTTGTTTGTGTTCTACTGAAGAAACAAAGTCACCTACATCTTGGATGGCCTGGGGGTAAGCACTTGCTATGCACTTTAATTGTGCGGAAATAACGCTGAAGTCCAACTAAAGTATATTTGATTGTGTTAAAGTGGAACTATTGCAAGTATACTTAAGGTTCTGTCACGTATCTGGTCTATCCTGTCATCAAGAACTCTTGCACCACACTTCATGGACTTCATTCCCCACAAGCCACTGCACTAATCACTGCATTCACCTGCTCTCACTTTACTGATTACTGCTCACAGCTGCACCTCATCACACTGACTGCATTTAAGTTTCTCACACACAGCCACTCTGCGAAGTCTTATTGTTCCGTATGGTCTGTATTTCCGAGCGTTTCTTCCCGAGTTTGTTTTCCCTGTGTTTTGATTCCTGGACTCCCTCCCGTGTTTGATTCTTGCTGCCAGCCCCGACCTTTCTGCCTGTTTTTTGACGACGATTTCTGCCTGCCCCCTTTGTGTTTGTTTTGTTTCAATAAATGCTGCAAATGGATCCGTACGTCTCTGACCCTCCTTGTGACAGGTACACTTTAAATATTTTGCATTTAAAGACTGATATTATTTAAAGATCATACAATCCTCATCAATAGTGACATCAAAATAAAATTTAGGCTTGACATTAAGAAATGTGCATTGTGCACAAGTAATACTTCAAATAAAGTTTAATTACAACTTTTTTTTACAATTTTTTTTTTATCAGTAAGTCTCAAGCGATATATCAGAAAATATGCTAACAGACTATACTTAGTATAAAATAGGTGCATTATAAATCTATTACTTTTTTTTTTACTAGGGTAGTTAAAGTGATAGTTTACTTAAAATGAAAATTCTGTCATCATTTACTCACCCTCACGGTCTTCCAAATCTGTATAAACTACCTTTTCTTTGCTGAACACATACATACATTTTGATGCTTCTCATTGACTAGTAATTTTTCTTCCATACTATAGTGGAGTGTTTGGTTTTCAAAATATTCTTTTATATATCCTATTTTATGCTCAACAGAAGAAAGAAAAAGGTAAGTAAATAATGACGTAATGTTTATTTTTGAAAAACCCCTCTAATAGAGATTAGTTAAAGGGATAGTTCACCCCAAAATGAAGATTCTGTCATTAATTATTCACCCTCATGTCAGTCCAAACCCATACGACTTTCAGTCATCTTTGGAACACAAATGAAGATATTTTTGAGCTTTCTTACCCTGCATAGACAACAACGCAACTGACACTTTCAAGGCTCAGAAAGGTAGTAAGGACATCATTAAAATAGTCCATGTGATCAGTGGTTCAACCGTAATTTTACAAAGCTACGAGAATACATTAGTTTGCAAAGAAAACAAAAATAACAACTTTATTTAGCAATTCCTCTCCTTCCAGTCACCATAGCGCCATTGCGGAGAGTATCATGACGCATGCATTTGGTGCTGTTAAAGTCCCCCTGAAATCAAAATTAAAGTTTTTTGGGCTTTTAGTATGAATATATTAGCCATAAGATTATCTATAAGCTAGTGTGCTTCAAAACAATGACAAAATTAGCTTTTACAAGATATGGGCATTCAAAACTTACAGTCTCGTCACTTCCGCAAATATCAACGATTTTGATGATATCACCGTGCACTTCAGTTTCTCATCAAACGTTCTGACCAATCAAATGCTTTCTAGAGTCCGTAGCGTCCTGCCCCCTACACAGAGACACAATAACACAGAGATCACTATTTTGTTTTAGCAAGAGTTTCATATTGAATCTATGGGGTAATTTATTAGACTGCTGTCATAAGCTTACAAATGCGGCTTTACCGAGCTCACGGCTCTGGCCCGAGCAGATATTAATGGAACGCTATTGGCTCTTCAAAATAAGTGGGCGGGGCTTAGTGATATGTTTTTGTTTCAGTTAAAAGCACGTCACCACATAGAATAACGCTGCGTGTTTCAAGGCACTTCGGTGGACCTTTAACGTAGAGGTGATAGAGGAGAAGAATTGTTGAATAAAGTCATTATTTTTTTATTCAAACATTTTGTGCTTCATAACATTACGGTTGATCCACTGATGTCACATGGACTTTTTTTTTTTTTTAACAATGTCCTTACTATGTTCCTGTGCCTTGAGTAGTAGGACCCTTGCTGTCTATGCAGGGTCAGAAAGCTTTCGAATTTCATCTAAAATATCTTAATTTGTGTTCCGAAGATAAACAAAGGTCTTATTAATTTGTAAAGACAAAAGGGTGACTAATTAATGACAGAATTTTTATTTTTGGGTGAGCTATTCCTTTAAGATGCCTTTTCCTTATCTGAAAATTCAGATGTTCAGCTGAGAAACTCCAGCTCTGTTTACTACTTTGAAGTTTATACAGCTTTATAGGTGCCATGAAAGTATTTGAAGGTGCAGAAAAAGCTCTAAAAACTGCCAAAGAACAGACAAACCATCATCCCCCTGTGGAGAAGTGAATGATGCTTGGGAAAGATGTGTGGGAGGTCTTTTAACCTCTAGTCTCTGTTATGAAAGACTGTTATCTGTGTTGGTGGTGTGGGCGCTGATGGCAGCCCGCTCAATAACATCTGCACGTGGACCAAAAATAATAATAATAATAATAATAATAATTGTAACGCCATTTTCAACAAGAATTTTGGTTGAATTAATATTCTAGAATGTGTTAAATAAGCTGTCAGCTTTTTAGATGCCTTGCCCCGGGATGAGACGCTAATGTGGATGGCCCACATTTCCTGGTAGTTTCCTTAATCTCCAAAATGTCATAATTCCCACTGGGATTACCTTTCCGACCCTCTTTCTCTGACCATCCAGGAAGGAAAATGAAAGGCTTTAATGCCATTATAATCTAAAAACAAAGGCTTACTGGCAGATTTGTATGTCACACCAAACGACTGACCTTATTTTAACACAAAAACACACTTTCAGGCTTTTCACTGACAAAAAGTAATATGATATATCATGGTATTTAGAAATGCCTTGGAGAAGAAGAAAAAAAAAGAAGAAACGTGATAAGTCAAAATCATGGCATTGTATCAAAGTGGACGGAGGCGGAAATAAACAGGTCACGTGGGTCGGAGGTTGCCAAGGCCGGTGTGTCTCCATGACAACACTAGTAGAGGAGCGTGTCTGTGTACAGCAGTACAGAGCGGTAGGTAATTAGCCTATGTGGATGTGAAATATTACGAGCTTTAAATGATTTACATGTTTATGTTTCTCCGTTGCTTTCAGCTGTTTATCAGTCCTAGCGTTTTAAGTCCAGGCGTGATGGGAGTCGAGCTAGCAAGCTAACGTTAGCCCAGTGATGCTAAAAACAAACGCTTACTCGACACGTTTGTTTATCTTCACTTTAATTGATCGGTTTATCAATTCCTTTTAGATAACGATGTGCTACAGATTTATTTTGAACAACAGGGTTTATTTTATATAAATCTGGCTGTGTTTAATAAATACTTTTACAGTTATTGACACAATGTAACGTTAATGACAGGCTTTAACATCAAGATTTGCACATTTTTTAATACAAATATTGTAAATGTAATGTTTACATGTTTAAAGTTAGAAATTAGAAAAAAAAAATATCTTTTAGTTTTCGATTAAGTGTAGCATGTCATTCCAACTTTCTGGTTCAGACATTATAAAAGATACTAAGATCTTTTATTATCTTAGTACCTATTATAAAAACGGATTCGCGCAGGTTTATATGTATCATAACTTATTGAAATTAAATAATAATTTTTAATTTTAATAATTTAATCATAAATGCAGTAATGTTGTTAAATATTATTACGATTTATAAAATAACTCTTTTCTATTTTAGCATGTTTTAAAATGTAATTTATTCCTGTGATGAAAGCTAAATTTTCAGCATCATTACTCCAGTTTTCAGTGTCACGTGATCCTTTAGAAATCATTTTAGTATAGTTATTAAACTCTTCCACTTTCCCAACATAGTTTTAAAGCTTTAAAGTGTTGTATTTGCTTCTTGTTGAGGTTCCGATTTTCAAGAATCATTATCAAGAATCACGGAAATATAATGTGTAAATTCATTGCAAGACTACTCTTTTCCTTTGTGTTCATTTTGGCATTTTTGCATATTTCATGAGGACAGTCACCCACATTTACCTTTGATTATCTATAAACAAATGTGTTCTTCATTCTTTGTACAAATACTGAAAATTTAAGATATGTTATCCACTGCGCTGGATAACATATTTTGTGGGTGAGAAGTTTGACCTAATGTTCTGATTTTCCTTTTCATCAGACATGTCTAATCTGTCTGTCTCTCTCTCTTTTTAGTGAAGAAAAGGATGGCAGAAACCGGGGATGGTAAAAAAGAGGATGCCGACTACAAAAGACTGCAAAGCTTTCCGCTCATCAGGGTGGGTGCAGCTCGAATACTGATGCTGTGACCTAGATAGAAATAACCAGTTATGGATGTGTCTGTTTGTCTGTTTTAGATTTCTCAAATGGGTCCCTTTTCCATCTTTATCAAATCATGAGATTTTAAATGTCAACTTATGTTTTTTTCTCTTCTTTATATAGCATGGTTGATCGACTTTTTACTGTTTTAATAGTTTGCACGGCTTTGGTCAACTCAACAAAGTTTATGTATTTAATATGTTTAATACATATACACTACCAGTCAAACGTTTTTGGACAGTAAGATATTTCATGTTTTTTAAAGAAGTCTCTTCTGCTCACCAAGGCTGCATTCATTTGATCCAAAGTACAACAAAAGCGGTAAAATTGTGAAATATTTTTTTTACAATATAAAATAACTGTTTTCTATTAAAATATTTTTTTAAATGTAATGTATTCCTGTGATCAAAGCTAAATTTTCAGCATCATTACTCCAGTCTTTAGTGTCACGTGATCCTTCAGAAATCATTCTAATATGCTGATTTTATGCTTATCAATATTTAAAACAGTTGAGTAAATTTTAAGGATTCTTTAATTTGAATATAAATTTCTAAAGATCATAAATGAATACTTTTATTTAGCAAGGATGCTTTAAATTGATCAAAAGTGATCAAAAAGTGATAAAGACATTTATAATGTAACAAAATATTTCTGTTTCAGACAAATGCTGTTCTATTAATCAAAGAACCCGAAAAACCTGAACAAATTCTACTCGGCTGTTTGTCAACATATTAATAATAATAAATGAATAATACATTTTTTGAACAGCAAATCAGCATATTAAAATGATTTCTGAAGGATCATGTGATTGGAGTAATGATGCTTAAAATTCAGCTTCGAAATCACAAAAAAAAAAATTACATTTCAAAATGTATTCAACTAGAAAACAGTTTTTTTTAAATAGTAAAAATATTTCAGAATTTTACTGTTTTTGCTGTACTTTGGATCAAATAAATTCAGGCTTGGTGAGCAGAAGTGATGTCTTTTAAAAAACAAATCTTACTGTTCAAAAACTTTTGACTGGTAGTAGTGCATGTTATTTTAATTTATAATAATTTACAATAACTTTTCTATACACTACTGTTCAAGGTTTGGGTCTCTTATGTCTCTTATGCTCAACAAGGCTGCATTTGTTTGATCAAAAATTGTGAAATATTATTACAGTTTAAAATAACTGTTTTCTATTTGAATATTTTTTTAAACATAATTTATTCCTGTGATTAAAAAGCTGAATTTTCAGTATCATTACTCCAGGCTTCAGTGTCACATGATCCTTCAGAAATCATTCTAATATGCTGATTTGCTGTTCAAGAAACATTTATTATTATTGTCTTAATAATCTTATTATTATTGTCTTAAAAAACAGTTGGGCTGCCTAATATTTTTTGTGGAAACAGTGATACATCTATTTTAGGATTCTTATTCTTAAAAATTAAAAAAGCAATATGAATCCTGCACATAAATTACGGACAAAAATGTATTTATCCATCATTTGTTTAATTTATTCTATCGTTTTATTAAATCATTCCCTCATGTTAGTTCAGTCGTGTCCACACATTAAGAATAAGTTCCCACAACTTATTAATTAGTTCCCTCATTTTAGTAAATCTGTATACATTTTTTTTTATATTAAATTTCTTTGTAACAGTGTAAAAGTCTTTGTCACTTTTGTTCAATTTATTGTATCCTTAATGAATAAAAAAGCCAAAATGTTACTGGCCACAAACATTTGAATGGCAGTATTTTATACTTCATATATATACCAGTCAAAAGTTTTTGAACAGTATGATTTTTAATATTTTTTTAAAGAAGACTCCTCTGCTCACCAAGCCTGCATTTTTTTTTATCTGAAGTACAGCAAAAACAGTAACATTTTCAAATATTTTTACCATTTTTTAAAACAACTTTGGGAAAGTAATGATAGACAATAATGCTTTTGTTTAGCAAGGCTGCTTTAAAAAAGACATTTGTAATGTTACAAAAAATTTCTATTTCAGATAAATGCTGTTTTTCTGAACAAAAAAAAAACAAAACAAAAAATATTCTGCTCAGCTGTTTTCAACATAATAATAATTATAAATGTTTTGTGAGCAGCAAATCAGAATATTAGAATGATTTCTGAAGGATCATGTGACTAGAGTAATGATGCTAAAAATTCAGCGTTTAAATCACAGGAATAAATTACATTTTAAAATATAATACAGTTATTTTAAATAGTAAATTTTTTTTTTAAATGTTACTGTTTTGCTGTATTTTAGGTCAAATATATGCAGGCTTGGTGAGCAGAAGAGACTTCTTTAAAAAAATACAAAATCTTACTGTGCAAATCTTTTGCCTGAGTGTATCGATGCTAATGCCATATATTTGAATGTAATGCAGTGACCTCAAAAATGAGCTTATTACACCTGTAAGAGCTTGACTAGACTGTGTTTTGTTGGTTTTATCTGCAGCACACAGATATGCCAGAGGAGATGCGTGTGGAGACTATGGAGCTTTGTGTCACAGCCTGTGAGAAATTTGCCTCCAACAATGAGGTTAGTCAGGTTTGAGTGTGCATGTGAGCGTGTGCTTGTGCTACGAAGCGTAGGCTTTCAGATGTATGTGCTCCCCAGGTCACACAGGTGGGGGTGGGCTCTGTGTTTCCGTCTAGTACTGAGTCAGGCCGCTTCACACGCTCACAGTCTGGCCATCTGGACTGCCCTAGTAGCCTACATGCTTTCATCTCGTTCTCCTTCTCGCTGGTTCGCTCTATTTTCAGAGTGCTGCCAAGATGATCAAGGAGTCCATGGATAAGAAGTTTGGCAGTTCGTGGCATGTGGTGATCGGTGAGGGGTTTGGGTTCGAGGTGAGCCATGAAGTCAGGAACCTGCTCTACATGTTCTTTGGGGGAAGTCTGGCCGTGTGCGTTTGGAAATGCTCGTGATGTCGCTTCCTGCCCACACAATCGCCACTGTGAGATATTTATACTCACGGATCTGTCCTAACTATGCAGCCCTATTTGACTTGAGATGTGTGTGTGTGTGTGTGTGTGTGTGTGTGTGTGTGTGTGTGTGTGTGTGTGTGTGTGTGTGTGTGTGTGTGTGTGTGTGTGTGTGTGTGTGTGTGTGCAAATGTGCGAAAATGGAGGGGGAAAAAGAATACAGATTCTTGTGCACTTCTCCAAATCACTCTTACATTTTACTAAATAGATTTTAAGAAATTTGATTAACTTTTTTAAACATTTTTATTGAACCTACGGAGTTTATTGCAACTGACTGCAGGACCTAATTATGAAAATGTTTTGTTTTTGTCCTCTTCCTATGCGATTTACTTTCTTAAAACATGTTGGTCTTATTGTGTACAATTCATTATAGCACATTATTCCAAAGAAAACTTTTGCCTTTGTAATATTTCATCAAAACATATTAACTTGCCGCTGTTCTCAAATGACTGATTCATTTTTAATCCAACTTATTTTCAAATCCCTTCCCATCAAGCATCCATCACTATTCTTTATGAATAATGAATGAATGAATTCTGGTATGCAACACCCAATTTAATGGCCAATCAGTTCCAAGTGGATAAAAATGCAGTCCTACCTTTTTTCTTTTTTTTTTAATTGAATGTTATTTTTCATTCAGAAATGCATTGTATTACAGGAGTCAAATGGGGTTTGAACTCGGTTTTATGTTACAGTTTGCATTGTGTACATTATTCCATAAAAATATGTGCCTATGTCTGTTACTAATAGCCAAATAGCTATTAGTCATAGTTTTTGCAATATGTAACCCTGGACCACAAAACCAGTTTTAAGTAGCACGGGTATATTTGTATGTTTCAATATTGTCAATTTTTATTTTATGCCAAAAATCATTGGAATATTAAGTAAAGGTCATGTTCCATGAAGATATTTAGTAAATTTCCTACCATAAATATATCAAAACTTAATTTTTGATTAGTAATATGCATTGCTAAGAACTTCATTTGGACAACTTTAAAGGCGATTTTAACAATATTTTGATTTTTTTTTGCACCCTCATATTCCAGATTTTCAAATAGTTGTATCTCAGTCAAATATTGCCCTAACCTAACAAACCATACATCGATGGAAAGCTTTTTTATTTCTGGAGTAATCTCAATTTAAAAAAACTGACCCTTATGACTGGTTTTGTGGTCCAGGGTCACATATATAACTTTTGGCTTGGCTCCAAGGATCCATCAATTTCATTCATCAGGTTTGTAATGCTCACTTTATTGTTAAGTTCTGCTCTTGATGATGAATATCCTGTTCCATTCAGAAATACACTACTGTTAAAAAGTTTGAGGTTAATAGGATTTTATTAGTTGACTAAGGTTATATTTATTTGGTTAAAATAATAGGTAAAAACACTAATATTGTGAAATAATATTATTTTCAGCAGTCATTAGAACAGTCTTCATGATCCATTAGAAAAAATCATTCTCAAAAAAAATGCTGATTTAGTGCTCAAAAAACATTTTTTACTATTATCAATAGGGATGTAACGGTATAATCAATATTGTGGTATTGCGATAGCAAAACTTTCTCGATATTATCATGATCACATACGATATGAAACAATAGGTCTTCCAGGCATAAAGTGTATTTGTTCAAATATATTTTATTGTCTTATTCTATCATAAAAGGTCTTCAAAGTTGTGTTTTGAGCCATTATGCTTTGTCACAGTATTCGTCAAACAAACTAAAATTAAAAACAAAATATGGGTTAATCACTTCATCAAGTCGCTTCCAGTTTCAAAGCGAAGCTTGCGCTTCGTTCAGTTCGTGATCCAGTGTTTTCCGCACCTCAGAACGGCTCAGTTCACAGTGAATGCAGTGAACTCGTTTATTGCATGTGCTGTGAGTTTAGCGCACGTTTGGGAATGCAGTGGCCACTAGTTATGCTTTATTTTTTTTGTGGCAGATAATTACAGCACTTCACTAGATTTGTTGTGAGACGCGCTTAAGTAAGTCTTTTTTCATTGAAGCTGTTGTTTTCTGTCCAAATAAAAGCTCAACTGCTGTTTCCGTCAAAAAGAAGCTTACAAGTGCAGTATTAATTGCTGACAACTAGCGGTTTAAATGGGTAATATTACTGCAGTCCAAATTCAAAATATCTCTTTCAAGTGTAGAAATTAGGAAAGAAGTATTGTAATTTCAATACTGTAGCGTAAAGCAAAATAATATACCTATTTTACAGTGCAACTATTACTGTCATAGGAATAACAATAAAATAAAACTGTTATTATTATTATATTATTCTAATTTGTTTGGCTTTCTAAAACACCAGCGTGAATGTAATTTAGACTGAGACAGTATACCACAAATAAAAAGAAGGTTGAGTCCCCATTAAAGTTCATGTACAAGACAATTTCTTCTGACTTATGCTTTCTTAGTTAAGAACATGGCTTACAGCTCTTAATTTTGAACTCTCAAAGTGCATTAGAATAATTTAAATTTAAAATGTGCAAAATTGTTTTTTTTTCCCCAAGTCTTCATGCGTCTTTTTTTGTGGGCTTCATATCGAGATATTATTGTATTGTGAGATTTTGATATTGTTACATCCCTATACACTACTGTTAAGTTTGAGGTCAGTAAGATTTCATTAGTTTACCAAGGTTGTGTTTATTTGATTAAAATCGTCAAAACACGAATATTCTCAAATATTATTACAATTTTAGAATAGCTGTTTTGTAATTTAATATAAATTATTCCTGTGAGGTCAAATCTGAATTTTCAGCAGTTATTAGAACACTCTTCATGATCCTTCAGAAAGATTCTAGAAATCATTCAAAAACTTTTGTTACTATTATCAGTGCTGAAACAGTTGGACACTGCAGTGGAAACAGCAATACATTTTGTTTTCAGGAATCTTTGATAAGTTTGAAAGAACAGTTATTTTAAACATGCATCGTTTCTAACAAAAAAAATCTTTAATGTGCTCTTGATGAATAAAAATCCTCTTGCTTCAAGCATTTGAACAGTAGTGTATGTCACATTACAGAGGTAAAATGGACTGTAAGTGGCAATATGTAGTTAAGTTGTGTAAGACATCCCTATGATTTCAGTGCATTTGTGAGTGAACATACAGTAATGTGCTTGTAACAACTGAAGTGTCAGTCTGCGTTTTGGTCTCTTTGAGGCTCAGAAGACTCACTTGTATTCGTCTGGCAGGTTGTCGTAGGAGTGTGTTTGCTGTGTGAGGCTGTTGAGGACAGAATGAGTGTCGTTGCACTCCATTTCATGTGCCATTTTAAAAATTCATTCCCTCTCTCTGTCCTTCTTTCTTTCTCTCTCTCTCCCTCTCTCTCTGTCTGTCTCTTTCATTCTGTTTCCTGTCCAGCAGTGTGTCTCTTTCTCCGTGGGCTGCTCTGCCACCTGTTTCAGATTCCTCTTTCACTCTTTTGTTCTATCCTTTCATTGTCATCCCAGAAATCTTGTGCTCTGTACTTTCCCCTCTTTACATAACCAGCGTTTGTAGAGTGTGAATACTTGAATGTGATATGAAGATTTTCAGATTTTTAAAACTTGGTTTCTGAAGGTTTCTGTAGCCATGCAATAATACAATTTTTACTCTCTCTCCTTTTTCTTTTTTGGTAGCATTTCACAGCCCTGAATTTCATAAATGCTGAAACCAGTCATTCACTAGCATAACTTGCAATTATTTGGATGGTACATTTCACATGGTTATCTAATTACAGAAATTAATGGTGCTTGTTTGTGGTTTAATTATGGGAGCAATTTCTGTGCCACTTGTGTTGTTAAATGAAATTGCAATTGAAATTGGAATTTCATCCACTGGTTGGCTAACTCATTGTTATTGTGTCTAGCCCAGTCAGGCCACTGATTGCAATTGACCCTTCGCAGGGAGAACCAATCATAACGCTGAATACACCGTTTTTGTCCGACAAACAAACCAGACAGGAGAGTAAATTAACCTCAGTGGATTTTAACTTGAAAATTTGTGTGTATTTTAATGTCTATGATGCTCATTTATGTTTATTTTGTGCTATAACTAGTAAAGAGGAAGAGGTGATCGGTTCACGTGCTGCTTAAACTAAGGCACTACAGCAATCTGTACACATTAAACAGCCACAAAACTTTAATTATTGTTTGAATTTCTTTAAAAATGACCACTTTTAAAAGCTGAGACCTAAAGTTACCTGCTTTGCTTGTATGTTGGCGCATTCTCAGATGATTTTTCACTGCGTGAGAACATGATGTGTGACAATGGAGCGCCTTGGTTGTCGGACATAGCAAGCGTAACAAAAAGGGCAGGTCTTTGCGAAAGGTCAATTGCGAACAGCTATGGTGTAAGTGGTATAGTTTACATGGATAAACAAATGCAAATGTTATTTTAAAAATATTTTTGAATCTTTTTTTTTTTTACCTCTGCTAACTTGAATGGTTCCTGTTTGACACTTTTGATACTTAAAACTTAACTTGCTGTCAAATTCATGAGTTTGATCAGAGAGGCGGCATGCAAATATGTCACAGTCATGATCCTGAGAAACAATTACCAGTGCAAATGGTGCTTTTGATTTCATCTGAGGTTATATGCTGCAATATTTGATCAGAATGTTCCACCCTTGTTCCTGCAATGTTTAACTGTTTAAATGCAGTAAAAAAAAAAACTTTAATGACTTTATTATGATCTTTTAAAGTACATTTTTATGTCAACTCTGTGCAATAATTGCTCTGTTTAGATAAATAAAATTTTATAAAAGAACATGCGAGTCTACTGTCTGGTCAGCAAGTGCAAAAATTGAGTTTGAATATGTATTAAGAGATTCTTTAGTACTGAGACAAAATTGAAAACAGAAGAATTTTTAGCTGATTATACTAAGGATTTATTTTGAATTAAAGAGGGTTCTATTATGCTTTTTTACTTTTTTAATTTTAGTCAGTTTGGTGTGTATGTTTGGGCATTAAAAAAACAAAGAATAGCGCCATCGCGAGTCACTCCCGGATAATTGAAAAAATAGGCATTAAGCGGGACGTGGGTGGAGCTGGTTGCTAAAACCATGCCCACCTAACGTGACAGTGGTGACAGCAGCAGCAATCCACCTGTCACTCGAGTGGCCTTGCACTTAATTATACAGAGCTTTATGGCTTAATATAACCTAAACGGATGAGTTATAAAAAAAATTCACCCCCTCACAGTTAACATGAAGGGCAAAATTAGCTATATAGATCAAAACCACTTTTTTACCAGGCTGTAAACATATTTTTTCTGCGGTAAAGTTGGGCATTTTAACATGGGGAGTCTATGGGATTGACTCCCTTTTGGAGCCAGTCTCTAGTGACCAGGCGATAATAATTTACTTCAATAGAGAGAGCGGAAGGTTGCCGCTTGGTATAAACGCAAGCATTGTCTAAGTGGCCGCGAACTGCTCCGGCAGCCTCCTGTAGTGAACTGATTTGTTTTTGAAGAAAAATAAGAAGAAAAGAAAAATATCCATATTTAAAATGTAAGAATCACTTTAATCTAGAATGCGCTAACAGTTGTACACAGAGCTTGCTGCTTTGGGAAGGACTGAAACGCTGTCTAAGCTGTTCACAAAACGCAACGGGACTGCTAATTAGTTTTATTAATTTAGTTTTCCGGAAGGCGGGCCTTCATCAAACCCAGAACTAATCGAGCCATTTGTGCCAGGCTAGGAAGAAAGCTATTGTAAATTATGTGAAAAATAATGCGTTTTTTGAACCACCAAGCATGAGAGCATGTTCTAGTTCACCCCCATAACTAAATCAAGACTTTGTAAAAGAGCATAATGGGACCCCTTTAATAAGAGAGATTCGCCTTTGTTTGGGTGCATCTCCTGCTTCAGTGTCCCAGAAAATGTATGTTATTACAAAATGCCAATTATTACAGTAATTTCAGTAATGTTTGTTATTCTCAACTCTCATTCTGATGGCACCTATTCACTGCAGTGAGCGAGTGATGTAATGCTATATTTCTCCAAATCTGTTCCAATGAAGAAATAAACTCATCTACTTCTTGGATGACCTGAGGGTGAGTACATTTTCAGCAATTTTTTCATTTCTCATTCAGCTATTCCTTGCACTATTAGTTCACTTCCAGAATAAAAATGTCCTGATAATTTACTCACCCCCATGTCATCCAAGATGTTCATGTCTCTCTTTCTTCAGTCGAAAAGAAACAAGGTTTTTGAGGAAAACATTCCAGGATTTTCCACCATAGTTGACTTCAATGAGGAACAGCAGGTTGAAGGTCTAAATTGCAGTTTCAGTGCAGCTTCAAAGGGCTCTACACGACCCCAGCCGAGGAATACGAATCTTATATAGCGAAATGATCTGCCATTTTGTAAAAAATAAAAATGTATGTACTTTTTAACCACAAATGCTTGTCTTGTCTAGCTCTATAGTTTTTCAGCTGTCTGTCTTAATGTTTATAATACGCATAATACGCAATTTTTTATAATATGCATAGTTCTAGTCCTGGGTGCTCATTGGTCAATACATTACAATACATACATAGTTGTGATTGAGCTACAGCAGGTTTTTGTTTTTAGTCTAAATTTGTTTTAGTCAGTAGTAGCGACTACTTAACCATGATTTTTTTTTTCAAAAAATGACGTTTCACAAGATAAGACCCTTATTCCTCAGCTAGGATTCAATTCAGGTTTATTTGTATAGCACATTTCACGATACAAATTGTTGCAAAGTAGCTGTACAGAAAATTTAGGTATCTACAATATATTTAGTAGCTTACTAGTGGTGACTACTGTATGTCAAGTGGATGTACATATGGGATGACGATGAACACTATTAACAGTAACTTAACTTGTTGCAAAATTTCGTTGTGCTGTATGTTGTTTCAGGGCTGGCATCATCAGAGGTCCCGTGAGAAGTTGGCATCATCTCTTCTCGGGTATTCTGAATCTAGACTGAAGCTTGTGTAATTCCTAGTTACCACGGGATGTCAAACCTGTGGCAGAAACAGGGAAACAAATAGAGAAATAATAAGCATAGCTGCTGTTCCAACCAAGCAAAAATGATGTGTTTAGCCCGAGCTATATAAAGAATGTTGATGTGCATTTGATCAGATTTAACTGAAGCTTGTGAGATACATTATGTGAGTGCTTGGCCAAAGAGATGAGTCTTTTATCTAGATTTAAACATGGAGAGTTTGTCTGAACCCTGAACATTATCAGGAAGGCTATTCCATAGTTTGGGAGCCAAATGTAAAAAAGCCGTCCCTCCTTTATAGTGGACTTTGCTATGCTAGGTAATACCAAAAGTCCAGAGTTTTGTGACCTTAGAGAGCGTGATGGATTGTAGCGTGGTAGGAGACTAGTTAGGTATGTAGGAGCTAAACCATTAAGGGCCTTATAGGTAAGAAGTAATATTTCGTAACTGATACAGAACCTAATAGGTAGCCAGTGCAGAGACTGTAAAATTAGTGTAATATGATCATATTTTCTTGACCTGGTAAGGACTCTAGCAGCTGCATTTTGGACTACCTGTAGCTTGTTTAGTGAAGATGCAGGACAACCACCTAGTAGTGCGTTACAGTAGTCCAGTCTAGACGTCATGAATGCATGAACTAACTTTTCTACATCAGAAACAAGTAACATGTTCCGAAGCTTGGCAATATTTCTAAGATGGAAGAGTGCTGTTTTTGTTACATAAGAAATATGATTTTCAAAAGACAAGTTGCTGTCTAATATAACACCCAGATTTTTGACTGTAGAGGAAATAACAGTACATCCATCTTGCAAATTGCAATACAAGAGATTCTGTGTTCTGTTTTGTGTAGAGCCCTTTGAAGCTGCATTGAAACTGCAATTTGGACCTTCAACCCTTGAACCCCTATTGAAGTCCACTATATGGAAAAAAAAAAAAAGCCTGGAATGTTTTCCTCAAAAAACCTTTATTTCTTTTTGACTGAAGAAAGAAAGACAATGAGCATCTTGGATGACATGGGGGTGAGTAAATTATCAGGAAATTTCTATTCTGGAAGTGAACTAATCCTTTACATATTTAATATACATTTGAATCAGTATGAAGTATTAAGTTATGTCAGATAATTTACCCTATGTCTCAAGATCTTTTTTCCATTTACAACTGTGCATAAGTACTCATTTGTGAAGTCTGTTGCAGTTTAATGAAATTTCCAATGAGAATTTCTAATTTCCAATTAGCCTTTGTGCCACCGATGTTCTTGTCCTTAGAAATCCAGTATCTTGTTTTACATTTATAGGCTTTATTGACTAGCCCCTCCTAATGTCCATGTTCTTTTCCGTCCACCTTATCCACCTTCTATTTGTGTTTTTTGTTTTTCGATCATTTCTTGCCCAGACGTGCTGGCATCTCCCAGTCTCTTCTCTTTCTGTTCTCCTCTCTCTCTGTATTTCAGCTGAACTGAACCCAGATCAGATGGTGGGCTGGTGCTGTGTGTCTCTGGCTCACACTCCTCATTAACAGCTTGGCTCTCTCTGGGGGACTGCAGGATCTGCCTGACATTTTGCTGACCAGGAACATACCGCAGAGAGACACGGCGGGAAGAAGAATGCGAGCCAAAAATCAGATTCGAAACGAGATCATTAGATAGAAAGTATGTATCACGCCTGAGGTTTTATACTATGGTAAAATATGCACTAATACACAGGGGGGTAAAGATGGAAGAGAAAAGAGCTGAAATGAATTTGTCATTCGCTGTAGAACCTTCCTGGAGAAGAGAAGTGCAGATTGAATGGTAGAGAGATGTAGAGTGATTGATGAAAGGACAGAGCAGTGGTTGAGGAAGATCATCACAGTGATTTGTAGATCATGAATGTTCAGATGAAGCAGAAGAGGGATTACACTGATTACATAACTGTGTGTGTGTTGAAAGTGAACGGGATGTGAGGAGAGCGTCAGTGAGGGGATGAGAGTGGGTTTGAGGGATGAATACAAATCAGTTTTCATTTTTTCCTTTTTTCGTTGTTTCTCTTCTCACTTTTTTTAAACAATCTGTCTACTTTTTATAATACACATAGTTCCAGTCCCGGGTGCTAATTGGTCAATACCCATCAATGTACGTTTGTTTTAGTCAGTAGTAGTGACTAACGGTGACTATTAACCATGATTTTATTCACAATACAGCATAACTAAGACATTATGGAATGAAATGGTAATCACCTCAGCAGCATTGGTTTGGGAAGTATTATTTCCGTTTCTTTTCTCCATAGGAAATTAAACGAATCCTTTAATAAAGTACTTTCAAATCAGAGCAAAAGGCAAAGATACTTAATGTCTTTTCTAATGTCTTTATAATACAATTATTAGGCAGTATGATATAATAGAATATAAAATTACTGAATCATATTCAGTCGATATATAGGCATAAAACTGCAAAATATTCTTTTAATCTGAAAAAAGTCTCGTTTACTATAAATTTTGATAAATTTAATCCGTACTGAAAAATTAATTATTTTAATGTATAAATATTTATTTCTAACTTATCATTAAATTATATTTATATTTGCATTTTATGTGTGTAATATTTTAAAGAAGTTTCTTATGCTCATCAAGGCTGCATTTATTTGATCAAAAATACAGAAAAAAACTAAAATTTTGTGAAATATTATTGCAAATTAAAAATAATTAATTAAACTAAAAATACTTTAAAGAATAATTTATTCCTGTGATGCAAAGCTAAATTTTCAGTATCATTACTCCAGTCTTCAGTGTCATATGATCCTTCAGAAATCATTCTAAATTGCTGATTTATAATCAGTGCTGGAAACGGTTGTGCTGCTTAATATTTTTTAGGACATGTGATACTTTTTTCAGGATCAGTAAATTTTTTTTTCTTTTTTTTTTTAAGAAATGAATACTTTTATTCCGCAAGGATGTGTTAAATAGATAAAAAGTGATAGTAAAGTTGTTAAAAAGGATTTATATTTTTAATAAATGCTGTTTTTTTTTACTTTTTAATAATCAAAGAATTTAAAAACGTATTACAGTTTCCAAAAAAATATTAAGCAGCACAACTGTTTTAGCATTGATAATAAATCATCATATTAGAATGAATTCTGAAGGATCATGGGACACTGAAGACTGGAGTAATGGCTGAAACCCCTGTTAGAAATTGCATTAATACTTTTTTTCTGTATTTTTGAACAAATAAATACAGCCTTGATAAGCAAGAGACTCCTTTAAAAGAGTATTAAAAATAAAGAAAGTTTTGTTTGTCTCTATTTGTTTGCATCGATTATCTGATTGTTGGATTTTTCTTTTCAGATATTTTCGTTTTTAATCTAGAATTTGGCTATTTCATGCTGTCTCATGGTTTCAGTTGAAGCATATATCGATTAATCTTAGAGGTCTGTCTTGAAAGGTTTATACAGAATCATTAAAAATCGATTTCTCCATGGAGAAAATGAAAACCTCTTAAGTGGGTCATTTCTGCTCCATTAGTAGCACCAAATTGAATCGCAAAAATGACTGTATTTGAACAGGTTTTCCATCCGCTCCCCATCCGCCATTGGTCTCATTGCCTAATTATATATTAACAACTGTTGATGATAGTTGTGACTCCTCTCTTAACTTCTCATCTCTCTCAATCTCTTTCTTTTTCACTTGGGGTTAAATGAAATATTGATAACTTGGCAGTGAGAGTAAGCGAGTGAGAGCACCAGCAGAGTTCCCTCCTTCACATGTGGAGATATGCCACTCACACAATGTTTTTATTTGTGTGCGTTGAGTTTTCATCCATAAATTTCTTATTCAGACAGGAATTAGAAGAATGTCAGATAGATGCTTCCTCACCCTAAGTAGTTCTGTCTGAATTCCAAATAACCAATCAACAGTTCATGTTGAAGATGTATAAATGGACGTGGTATTGACAGACAAGAAGAATTAGGAAGGTAATGCACAAGAAAAAGAGTATAAAAATGGAAGGGGATGAATATTTAATAGTCTGTCCCTCAGCTTGGCGTCTAGCCTCTTGACACATACAGTATTAATAAACAGGATGGCAGGATGCTCTTGTGTATTTATGAGTGAAACAGCAGGCTGTTGTCTTGAAGATGCTGCAAAGGATTGCAAAGGGTGATGCTATGTCACATTGAGGTAAATAATATGCAAATAAAATGGGTTTGCGCAACAGATAAATATGGAAATGTGTCATATTTTAGTGAATTTTAACAAGCCATTTTGTTCCTAATTTATTTGCATGCATAATCGAATGCTCTGGCAGTGTTTGCAGTGGAACGGCATAACGATACACTAAATTATGCCTGCTATTTATAAAAAAAAATATGTGAAGCTGTGCCACTTATAAACATTTAAACCAGTAATATGCATCATTTTTATCAAGATTTTGTGTGTTACAGCAAGTGTCATCAACAAACCACCCTTTTTTTTTTTTCAGTTTTGTGTCTTTTAGCCTGTATAAAAATAGTGTCAAATATGAGGTGACTGGTACTTCTAATCCATTAGCATTTTAATGGTAGGTTTATTTGAACAGTGAGACAAAAATCCAGAAAAATGTGTTTCAAAAAAGTTGATTTGCATTTTTATGAATGAAATAAGTATTTGACCCCTTCGCAAACCATGGCTTAGTACTCGGTGGCAAAACCCTTGTTGGCAATCACAGAGGTCAGATGTTTCTTGTAGTTGGCCACCAGGTTCGCACACATCTCAGGAGGATTTTTGGTCTCATCTGACCACAACACTTTCACCCAGTTCTCCTCTGAATCATTCAGTTGTTCATTTGCAAACTTCAGATGGGCCTGTACATGTGCTGTCTTCAGCAGGGCGACTGCAGAATTTCAGTCCTTCATGGCGTAGTGTGTTACCAATTGTTTTTTTTTGGTGACTATGGTCCCAGCTGCCTTGAGATCATTGACAAGATCCTCCCGTGTAGTTCTGGGCTGATTCCTCACTGTTCTCATGATCATGATCAACTCCACGAGATGAGATCTTGCATGGAGCCCCAGACCGAGGGAGATTGACAGTTATTTTGTGTTACTTCCATTTGCAAATAATCACACCAACTGTTGTCACCTTCTCACCAAGCTGCTTGGCGATGGTCTTGTAGCCCATTCCAGCCTTGTGTATGTCTACAATATTGTCCCTGACATCCTTGAACAGCTCTTTGGTCTTGGCCATGGTGGAGAGCTTGGAATCTGATTGATTGATTGCTTCTGTGTTCAGGTGTTTTTTACTGAGACTCCCTTTAAGAAAGTGCTCCTAATCTCAGCTTGTTACCTGTATAAAATACACATGGGAGCCAGAAATCTTGGTGACTGATAATGGATCAAATACTTATTTCAAATGCAAATCAATTTCTAACTTTGTTTGAAATGCATTTGTTATCCTGTCTGTCATTGTTAAAATAAACCTACCATTAAAATTATAGACCTGATCGTTTCTTTGTCAGTGGGCAACGTACAAAATTAGCAGGGGATCAAATCATTTTTCCCTCACTGTATGCTGTGTACAGTATGAAAACGATCTGTATGTACTACTACTACTTGGAGAAACTACTTTGGAGAAGCTACTACTACTACTACTACTAAACACGGCAGGTAACAAAAATGTTGCATACTTCTGTGTGAAATGTTTGGCTGTGTTTTAAATAGGTTACTAGCGTATTAACTGGATTCTGTGTGGTACATTGAATGTTGCTTACTATTTTGTGGAAATTATTCATTATCTTATTAAACAGTAGCTTGTAGAGTTGGGCCGATGATGCCATCATTTATCAAGATTTTGAGCCCATGATTCCTCCCCCACCCCACCTCCCAAAACCCACTGAATCTGGCCGAATACCATGTTCGGATAGGAAATTACCTGTACAATGGAGCTCTAATGTATTTTAATACTTCCTCTTAAAAATGTATTTTAATACTTCCTCTTGCAAATATATTGTTGGGTAATTATACTCTATATTAATTGCGGGAACTGAATTTGCTTTTGAATGCGCGCTCGCTTTTTACTTTCACTTTCGAGGTTCAAGATCACACATGTACTCTATGTATAGAGGGTTTGCACTTTTGCACGATTTGGTGTGTTACCTGAATGTGGTATGTGGCGATACTCAGATCTAAACGGCAGCATGGATAATGTACTACTAAATACGTTGTTCTGCTAATTTATGCTGTCTAAATTACGAAAAATAAAAATATTTTGACAAACTAAAGTTAATGGGTGGTAAAAAAAATACGTACCAGCAGTATTAATTAGGATATTAGCCTAATATTTCACCAACCTGACTGGAAATGTTAAGAACAAACCCAAATGTTGTCAAGATTCTTGCCTTGGAAATCTAGGTTTAGTTTGGCCAACCACAAATGCCTTTTGTTCCTCAGACAGTTTTTTTGCACTCTTCTTAATTTGTTATAACTTTTGGTTGTCTATAGTACTGCAAAGGTTTTTTCCACTCTGAATGATACAGCCCCAAACATGACAATAATTGATGATTTTCAGCAGCAATAATCATCAAAATGTACAGCTCCTTCTCAAAAAATTTGCATATTGTGATAAAGTTCATTATTTTCTGTAATGTACTGATAAACATTAGACTTTCATATATTTTAGATTCATTATTGTTTCCTTTTATTATTTTAATATTGATGATTTTGGCATACAGCTCATGAAAACCCAAAATTCCTATCTCAAAAAATTAGCATATTTCATCCGCCCAATAAAAGAAAAGTGTTTTTAATACAAAAAAAGTCAACCTTCAAATAATTATGTTCAGTTATGCACTCAATACTTGGTCGGGAATCCTTTTGCAGAAATGACTGCTTCAATGCGGCGTGGCATGGAGGCAATCAGCCTGTGGCACTGCTGAGGTGTTATGGAGGCCCAGGATGCTTCGATAGCGGCCTTAAGCTCATCCAGAGTGTTGGGTCTTGCGTCTCTCAACTTTCTCTTCACAATATCCCACAGATTCTCTATGGGGTTCAGGTCAGGAGAGTTGGCAGGCCAATTGAGCACAGTAATGCCATGGTCAGTAAACCATTTACCAGTGGTTTTGGCACTGTGAGCAGGTGCCAGGTCGTGCTGAAAAATGAAATCTTCATCTCCATAAAGCTTTTCAGCAGATGGAAGCATGAAGTGCTCCAAAATCTCCTGATAGCTAGCTGCATTGACCCTGCCCTTGATAAAACACAGTGGACCAACACCAGCAGCTCACATGGCACCCCAGACCATCACTGACTGTGGGTACTTGACACTGGACTTCAGGCATTTTGGCATTTCCCTCTCCCCAGTCTTCCTCCAGACTCTGGCACCTTGATTTCCGAATGACATGCAAAATTTGCTTTCATCCGAAAAAAGTACTTTGGACCACTGAGCAACAGTCCAGTGCTGCTTCTCTGTAACCCAGGTCAGGCGCTTCTGCCGCTGTTTCTGGTTCAAAAGTGGCTTGACCTGGCGCCTGTACACGGTGGCTCTGGATGTTTCTACTCCAGACTCAGTCCACTGCTTCCGCAGGTCCCCCAAGGTCTGGAATCGGTCTTTCTCCACAATCTTCCTCAGGGTCCGGTCACCTCTTCTCGTTGTGCAGCGTTTTCTGCCACACTTTTTCCTTCCCACAGACTTCCCACTGAGGTGCCTTGATACAGCACTCTGGGAACAGCCTATTCTTTCAGAAATTTCTTTCTGTGTCTTACCCTCTTGCTTGAGGGTGTCAATGATGGCCTTCTGGACAGCAGTCAGGTCGGCAGTCTTACCCATGATCGCGGTTTTGAGTAATGAACCAGGCTGGGAGTTTTTAAAAGCCTCAGGAATCTTTTGCAGGTGTTTAGAGTTAATTAGTTGATTCAGATGATTAGGTTAATAGCTCGTTTAGAGAACCTTTTCATGATTTGCTAATTTTTTGAGATAGGAATTTTGGGTTTTCATGAGCTGTATGCCAAAATCATCAATATTAAAACAATAAAAGGCTTGAACTACTTCAGTTGTGTAGTAATGAATCTAAAATATATTAAAGTCTAATGTTTATCAGTACATTACAGAAATGAACTTTATCACAATATGCTAATTTTTTGAAAAGGACCTGTATGTATACACTAAGTAGTAATTTAGTATTTTATTTCAAATAAGCCATTTGATGCTGCTTATTTTGACAGAAGGTTTGCATAATAATTGCATAATACTTTACTCTTTTGATGCTTTCAGGGTGCGCTTAAATAAATAGTAACATCTCTGTAATTTGGTTTGTTTGTTCTTTAGGGTTCATTTGCATTTGTTGTGAAACTGGACTTGAACTGTGTATTTGGAAATGCAAACGCCACGTGTAACTGATTTTACGCTGGGGATCAGCCTCTCTGTGTACGGCAGCGAGCTTCTGAATTAATGATGCGATGGATGGTGTCTGCGGTGGTGCTCCGCACTTTGAGGATAAAGACATGTCAAATCCACTCCTGCCAGTTTACAACCGCTGCATGTTATGTAAAGGATCTTTGGAGATAAGCAGAGGTCTGGTTTAAGGCTGGTGCTGGTCTGCGTGTATGGCCTGAGCATGTGCGTGTGTTTTCCTAATTCCAGGATTTCTGATGTCAAACTTGCAGTTGTGTATGCTCATGCTTCCTTTAAAGGATGCCTGACGTCTTTGGTTTGGTTCTTATGATGTTACCAGAGGAATTAGTATTTGCATTTAAAGGGACAGTTCACTTAAAGGGATAGTTTGGCCAAAAATGAATTCTGTCATCATTTACTCACCCTGTTGGTAGCCAAGTGGTTGACGGTAGCCATTGACTTACATAGTATGGAAAAAAATACAATGGAAATCAATGGCTACCATGAACTTATTATTATTATTATTTTTATCTTACTGATCTAAGACTTTTGAACAGTGTATATTCAGAAAATGGTAATGAAATGTATCTTTGGTTATCACGTGCCATTTGATGAGATGAGAACTAACAGTGGTAATGTCTAAGACATCTTGCAAGAAACTGTTGTTGCCAAGTAGCTTGAGAAGACTGGGAATACAGTGCTGCACATGGGAATTGCTTACATAAGACACAAGACCGTGAGTAATAAACACATGTAAAGACCAAAACAGACAGAAAAAATTTGGCACCTGCCAACAATGCAGGGTTTTGTTCATAGATGCGTATACATAATTCCAGAAGGTGTTTGTTAGTACATCTTATGATGCTTATTGTTGAGCCCACATACGTCTGTCAGGTCTGACTTTAGATAGTGATTGATGTGTTGTGTTGTCATATCATTATGATATCTGCACAAAAAGTATGCATGAGCTTTTAAGAGCTAAATATCTTTTTCTTAAATTAACATTGTAATATTTAATTATTCTGAGTTAATTCGAGTGATTTAAGACAGGTTAAAGAGAAGAAAGAGGGGAAGGATGTGGAGACAGATGTATTCATGTTGATATGTGTTATTGTTTCATGTGAGTTCATAGTTTCTGAGGTAATTTCAGCTGTACAGAAAGTAAATTTGGAGCTTTTTCTAATTGAATTTTTGTTTGATTTTTTCCAGAATTTGTCAGAGTTCTTCAAAGCTACTTAGAAGAAAGAAGTCATGCAGGTTTGGAACGACATGAGAGTGAGTAAATCTCTTCAACACACATTTCCAGGGGGACTGACAGTGACTCAGATGTGCTACTTTTCCCTAATTCATTTTTAATATTTTAGTTTGTCATTCTCTAAAACAGCCATTTTGGGTTCTATGAAGAGAGATTCTATGAAGGCAATAAGGATGAATATCATAAGTCTTTTAGGTTTTAAATAAAAACAAAGCAAAAATCATATAACCTGTTATTATAAAATGCACTGATAATAACACATTATTGATTGAATGGTACCTTGTTTAACACTATTAATATAGGAAACATCAATAAAAGAGACACTAAACCAATAGACATAACTGATAACAAAAAAAGGAATCTAACTATGAGTTTTCTTACTACTTTTTTCCCAAAGCTTCCTTTTAACAATATTTTACTGTAAATGTGTGCCTTTAAAAAGTTATGTTTTAAAAACGTAACTTTTCTATTCATATATTATTTTTCCTTTAATATTTTTACACTGCAATAGAACAAGCTCTTGTGTACTGCTGTCTGGCCAGTCGAGTCAGGATTTTATTTTCAAAATGTTTTATTCTGGATAGTTTGCGCCCTCTGGTGGAAAAAATAACTATACTATAATACAAATCCCACAACAAAATCTGTTAAGAAGTAGATCAGTTTGGGGATTAATAACAATTAGCCTAATATTTACTGAAAACTCACGTTTAGGTGTGAGCTCTGCATGAACTTATGTCTGGTTTCGGTTCAACTGTGGTGATGTCGTATTCGTTTTTTTGAATAGGATATAAAACTGGTTGAACACAAATGTGAGAATTTGACTGACGGGGAAACATTTAATTAACAAACTTGAGAAAAAACCTTACCGCTTAGCAAAAATTTTATTAATAAAACGTGCTAGAAAAATTATTTTAAACTTGTATGGAAGTTTTATCAACACGCATGGTTGATGAAACCATCGTTTATTACAGTACAATAAAATCTCTTCAGCCAGGAAGGTAAGCTTAATTTCAGCATTCGCATCTGTGTTATGATTAACATCCTAATAAAACGTCGAAACGGTGATATGCGCCCTGCAGTTTGTAATTGTTTACAATGAAACCGGTCGAAAGATCCGGTTGGCGGAAATCCAGCACTGTAACAGGTTAACATTCGCTTTGTGTACACCACTTCCGCATTCTTCTGCATTCACTTTATTAGGTTATCAAATACAGGCGGGAAACTTGGAAAAACATATTTCTGTTTCTGTAGTCCCCGTGTCAAGTAGCCTACCAGATACAAATTCTTCCAAGCTCAGCCGGTGACAGGTAACTTTACGCAAGAGTCAAATATGCAGCTATTTTATAGTTGGTCAAGCTAAATTAGCCATTTAGAAAACTCGTAGATTTATTGATATTTTTTTACTGCCTTGGTTGAGTCCAGAATTAGAATGGAATATAAATGTCAAATCACAGGCAAATTACTTGAATTTGAATGTGAATATTGCGTAAATGAAGCTTTATTTTTACTTTGTGAAGAGGGGACGGTATCATTGAATTGGTTTGGTGATTTGTACTAGTGGTTTGTGGTATTATTATTTTTCATTTTTAGGTCTTAATGTTAATTAAAGTGTTTTAAAAGTTAAAGTCAATATGCGGCTGTTGCGTTTAAGGCAAGCAAAATATCTGTACATCACATTTGGTCTATTCAGTTGCTACAAGTGTTAGGCATTGCTTTATAACTATGTATTTGAAACAGAACTGCATCTGTTGCATGTACCCTAATGCTGTTTTAAAATGGCTAAATGATTACAGGTCGCACTGTAGATCGCACTATAAAGTCAGCGGCCAAATGGACCCGTTAGATGTGAAAACAGATGAAGAACTGCTGTTTTTCTTCCACCGGAAAAAGACAGAAATTTCGTGCATAGAACAACCACACAGACTCCTCACTCAACTGCGCGACCACGACCTGTTTCCGGAAAAACTTTTTGAGGTAGAAGCACACCCACTATAATCACTCTCTCTCTCTCTCTCTCTCTCTCTCTCTCTCTCTCTCTCTCTCTCTCTCTCTCTCTCTCTCTCTCTCTCAATTCAATTCAATTCAATTCAATATGTGCTTTATTGGCATGACAATTGACCTTATGCACGGAGCGTTCTTTAGAACTTCCGCATAAAGAAAAGCCAGCTCTTAAACTTCCGCTGAAGCTCATTTTATATGTGTTATATTATATATTAGGTGGACACTCGTGAGACTCATCTACTGCCTCGTTCTTATCAGAAACTGAGAAAGAATAGAATTGCAACATTATAAACAATGTTAGCGGCATGAACATTCAGTTTCATATTATTTAACAGCATAATTTAAATAGCTAAATAATTTAAATGCGGAGCCTGGTAATCCCGTACTCTCCCTATCTGCATGGTTGTACATTTAAATGCTGACAGCTAAACACCATCATAATGTGTTTATGCTAACATTAGCTAGCTAGCGATATTTCTCTTCAAGGACATCTTAATCATATTTTTCATAATCACTAACTTGCCTTCATAGTCATGAACACATTTTTTAAATCTTGCAATATTTTAAAGCCTTTATTATTTTCTAACTCTACAGCTGTGAAATAAAATGTACTTCAGGGACTCACTTTTCATTCATAAAAACGGCATCGGAAAAAAATGGCTTTTCACGGAAAACGTCTTTTTTTGGCTAAAATAATATGGAAAAACGAGCAAAGTACGCTCATATTACGGTACAGTACAGTTGACCGGAAATGACTTAGCTGGCTTGACTAAACAAGGGAGTATTCCTTGCATAAGGTCAATTGTTACAGTGTATTGCCAAAGCAGAGTGGTTACATTGAATGTATGCAACAGAAACATGCCTGTATATACATTTAAAATGCAAGACAAATAATTAACATTTTAGAATTCTATGAACAATTTAAATTTCAATGTGGTGTGTGTGTGCATTTGTGAATGTGGGTGGGTGCATCACTGATTTGTTGACTCCTCCCTCTTTTTATGACAGACATCAATGTATCTTGCAGCTAGTAAGATACAATCTTGTTTTTCACCTAATAAATATTGAAGTTGTGTTTTCTTGTTTAACATTTTAAAGTCAGGGTGATTTTGTTCTAATTTCTTGATAGTTAGGACAGCTGGTGAGGAAGTGTTGCTCTGTCTACACTTCCCCATGATTACCTTATTGGCAGATGCGGCTCTCTTTGGGCAGCCAGTGCTGTCGATATCTGTCTCCATAGTCAGAGTATGATTGCTCAGTCTGTACCTCGTCATTTGTCTCCTTAATTTACAGTTTTTCACTGTACTCAATCTGCAGTTTACTTTGATTTTCTGTTGTTTCATTCCAATAGGATAGATAATTTTCTTTGTGTGCTTTTATAATTTTGTGAATGGATATTTCATTTTCCTGATTCTGGATGTTGTTAGTCTGAATCACTAACAACTGAATCTGAATCAGGGGACTTTTTTCAGGGTTCACTTCATGGTTTTTAAGGGCTTAAAAATGGTAAGAGTTGGGGTTACTAATTTTTTTTTTTAATTTGATGGCTTGTTTCTCAATGCGCATTAGTAGAGGGTATTGGCCTAATTCTGCCCTTCATGTGTTGTTCGGTGTGTTCCTCTGTCTGTACTCTGAGATTTAGAGATGTTCCGATACCCTTTTTTCCTTCCCGATACCGATTCCGAAACCTGGGCTCAGGGTATTAGCCGATACCGAGTACTAATCCGATACCTGGGTGTGTAATTGTATATACAGCTTTAGATAATACTAATAAATTATTTATGGTGTGCTTCAGACTTTTCCCTTAATAAAACAAACATACAGTCATATATACAGTGAACTAGAGTATTTTCATTATCTGACATACATTTGACAGTAATTTTTTTTTTATATAGCTAGCATTACTAATCTGGTTTTCTGACGTACATCAGCGCTGTTTATAACAGACAATTTTGGGCAGAATTTGAAAGATTCTCACTAGATCTCATAGCAACATTATTCACTGTGCTGCTTCTTGTGTTGATGATGTTGCAGAACTGCTTACACAGATGCATCTGTAATTGTTGGGGTCTGATTTGTCTCCACTCTTGAATATGGGGCGTTATGAGTCCTTGATTCCAGGTTTTAGGGAGATGACCAACACTCAGAAAAAAGTTGAACAGTTTTAGTAGGGCCAATCTTGATTTGATACATTTTAACCAATCTTAATATCAATCAGTTCTTTTTTTGTAATAGGGTAGTCTAATGGGTTTTTATATTTACCAATTGTATGTTCCATATGAATCATTTTTTCATATTTCTGGGTTTGTTCTGGGTTCATTTTAATTTCACTATAAAGTTGTTCAAACTGATTTTTGTATGGCTGCTTGTTCGTGATGTTTTTTTATGCAAGTAATTCCAGTTGTCCCAGAAATTGTTAGAATTTATGGATTCTTCACTAGTTTTTAGTTGATTTTGGATGTACTGTTCTCTCTTTTTTCTGAGTGTACTTTTATACTGTTTAAGTTCTTCACAATATTGATAGTGTAAATCTGCATTGTTTGGTTGTCTATGTTTTTGATTTGATAATTTTCTTAAATTTTTCCTCATGGTTTTTACAGCCTAAATCAAACCATTTTTCATTTTCTTATGTGGTTTTATGGATTTTCTTAGAGGATGTGAGGTTAGATAAATTGGCCAAATATTCAAATATATAATTTATGTTCTCTACAGCTAGATTGGCACCATCTCGATTGTGAGGATAAATTCTGCCTAGAAAGTTGTCTATAAGTAAGCATATTTGGATGGCCAATTGCTGTCACATATTTTTATTCACTTGGTCACTTGGGTGCTGCTGCTGTTGAGATCTAAGCTGCTTCGGCATAGACTGATGGAAGTAGAGAACAGGTTGTGGAGGCTGAGGTCCAAGTATAGGTCCAGGTCGCGGTACAGGTCCAGGGCAGTGAGGTGGGGGCATTGTGGCTTGGCCATAGGGTGCAGGCCTGTGGGTAGGGTTTGTAGAGCCTGGAGAAGTGATGATTTGAGGTGCTGTTGGGGGAAAGCGTCTCACTGGCTAAAAGGTAGTGGCTGCTCTAGCGTT
This sequence comes from Garra rufa, assembly GCF_049309525.1. Taxonomy (NCBI): domain Eukaryota; kingdom Metazoa; phylum Chordata; class Actinopteri; order Cypriniformes; family Cyprinidae; genus Garra; species Garra rufa. Next base: position 51,832,992 of record NC_133361.1, read on the forward strand.
CTTTGGGGGGCTGCCTGGGGTTCAACCCAGGGCCACATCTTTAAGAGTTTTGGCAAAAACACGAACACTGTCTTTACAGAGGTGGACATGGTCGTAGAGATGGCAGAGGTCCAGTCTGGGATGATGTGCAAGTAGGGGTGGGCGATATGGTAAAAATATCATATCACGATTTTTTCAAGAAATATCACGATTCACGATTTTATCACGATTCTTTGTCATGTTGGTTTTACTTTTTTACAAGTTGTCTGAGTAGTACAGACAAATTAATTTTTCTATTTTAAAACCAAAACCTTACAAAGTAACAAAATATAAAATAAAAAGAATGGCAGATATTTAAGCCAAAGTGGGCGAAGACAAAAAATCTTTGTCATTATTTTCTTTGTTTTTAAAAAATAAGAACAAAAATAAGCTACATGTTACAAATACACATAAAACAAACAGTGCTTTAATTTTCAGGTACAGTCCATGTATTTATCAGTAGCATTCAAGAAATTTAATTAACAAATATAAAAATAAAACACTATATACATTATATACATAAATTATACATAGAAGCAACATTTAAAGCAACTGTATTGAAGTTCTTCAGTCAAGAGCAGTGAGTGATTTTCCTTTGTGTTTTGTTTTATTAGTGTATCATCACCCAAAAATGACAATTCTGTCATCATTTACTCACTCTCGCATTTTTTTAAGCATAAAACATGCTGAACATAAAACTTATTTTGAATAATGTGGGTAACCAAACAGTTGCTGGGTCCCCAGTTACTTCCATATATTTTATTTATTTAGGGGTCAGTAGGGACCAGCTACTGTTACCCACATTCTTCAAAATATCTTCTTTTGTGTTAAGCACAAGAAAAAAAAATTAATAGAGATTTAGGACATGTGAGTGACAACATTTTTGGGTGTTCTGTCCCTTTAATGACAATCGACAGCATGTTTAGCTCTGTTGCAGAGCTGCACGCATCTATACAGGCGCGCATCCGTTTTTCTCTTAACTGTTTACTTTCACTTTAGACAACCGACTGTGTTTATATGTAATCCTTGCGTGTTTTTGACAGTATAAGCAAATTAAACGCCAAAGATAGCTCAGTTTAGTAATCAGGTGCTGTTTGACAGGCTTTTAGCGCACGTGCTTCAGGTTTACGCGCTCATGAAGCGCATGCCAGAACAGCGCGCGGACCAAATGGCGTTATCTTACCGGCAAGACTTTGAAGCACATTCAAAAAATGTACTTTTGTGATCGCGAATATGAATAAGTGCAGTGTCCCGTGAGTGAATGTACAGTATATTAAGACGGAGGCACACTGTAGCACGATACTACGATATTTATTCAAAAGCAGATCGTGGAGACATTTTAATCGTCCACGATCAAAAATCGTCATATCGCACACCCCTATGTGCAAGGTGAACATTTGGCATTCCAGCACATCTACGTGAAATGTCTGCATTTACTTTTTGTATGGTGCGAGGATGGAAGTCTGATCTGGGCAGGATGGTGGAGATAACTACTTTTGACGTCGAAAAGGTTTGTGTTGCTTTTATGGCCACCAAGGAGTCTGCTACTCACTCTTGCTGTGCCCGCTGGTCATTTGTGCCCACATGGATGATGATGTGGTTGGGTTCACCCAGATTCTCCCTGTACAGTTGTTGTAGGGCAATATCTGTTTTTGGGCACTAGAGTTTTAATGTTTTGTGTCCAGGGAAGAGCTGTTTTTCATTGATGAATTTGCCATTAGAATCAATTAAGATTATGACTTCTGCATTCTGTGGGTCATTTCCTTGCTCTTGGGGTCCCTCAGGGGCCTCTGTCTGTGGTGTCAGTGCCAGTGGTGCTGCTGCTGTGATGCTGGACTCAGGTGTTGGATTGTGGGCTGCTGTTGTCTGGGTGGTGGGAGAGCTGGGCTGCTGCTTACAGGTGTGTGTGAGGCTCTCTGTTTGTTGTCTCAGGCTTTGTATTGCTACTCCTTTGAGCAGCAGCTCCTGTTTGACTGTTTTCAGTTCTTTATTCAGGGTCTCCCTATCTTACTGCAACTTGCATATCTCTCCTTTTAGCTCCTTAACACTAGCTTCAAAGTCACGTGTGAGGTGATTAAGTTTATTTTCCAGGTGTTGTAGGTGTTCACTGGTTATTGCATGGGAGAGTGTTAGTTCCCTGGGCTTCCCTGAGTCACCTTAATATTCCTCTCACCTGTCAAGTGGATTATGACTTTCCAGTTCTCTCTCTCTCTCAATCTCTCTCTCTCTCTCTCTCTCTCTCTCTCTCTCTCTCTCTCTCTCTCTCTCTCTCTCTCTCTCTCTCTCTCTCTAACCCACCCTCTGCATTTTACTATCTGACTAGCAGAAAGTTTTATATAGTAACTCATGCTAAAAAAATGTTCAACTACCCTGTTTTTTTGGGCAGAGCAACTTAGTAATACATATTTTGGAGGCAAATACCATGCAAATATCATGTTTTTATTTTTTGACATGGTACCATAATAACATTATTTTTGTTCATTCAACAGAGCAATATGCTTTGGAGAATGTACTATGGCAATTTAATAGATGTTTATTTATTTTTATTTATTTATTTTTATTTTGAACAAAGGGATAGTAATACCATCTTTTGGATCATATATAATGGTAATACCCTAATATTTTTTATATCAATATTATAATATTGTTCATAATTATAATATTGTTTTTAGGCATTTAACCATATTAATATCATGTTTTGGGGCATGTTCTACCATCTCTTTACCATGGTACCTCCATTATACTTTTTAGAAAAGTTTTGTGTCAAAGTGTGTCAGTTAATTTTTTTGGCATATTTAGGCATAAGACGTCTAATCATACTGTACTTCCATCTTCCTTTATGTCTTCCTCTGGTAGAAAGTGAACAAGATGCGTACTCGTAAGCAGAAGCAGAAAGGCTTCTATGAGGTTCTGGACTGGCTAGAAAAACATAGACCTCAGGACATAGAACAGTTCTGGCGCTGTGTGTTTGAAGATCATATCCTGAAGCAGTACCCGACACTACGCATGCTCAGAAACAGTTTGATGGATGGTCAGTAGTTTTGATTATTATCAGCTTTACGTTTTGTTATCTAGAGGCTCACATTGTGTTACTAAGCTATGATAAAGGAAGAATGCGTTCATGTATATATGCAGTATCTTTTTATTCTTTTCTTTGTCCCAGGCCCTGTCAAACTCTATGAGAAATGTTCGGATGTTAAGACACTGACAGAGGAGGACAGTGAAGGAATGGCAGAGAAAGGGAAGGACTACACTAGAAAGAGAAGTAAAGAGGATGGAAGTAGAGAGAATAATGATGATCCTGATCTTCTTGATGTTTTCTCTGCTTTCACAACCAGCCCGAAGAAACCAAGCAAAAAAACCCTCAATCAGTCCATGAACTACAGCAGTTCTCTTCAGGGTTATAGTTAAATAACACTAAAACTAAAATCAGAAAAAAAACCTTTCTGATTTTGCAATAAAGTTAACCTTAACAAAAATAATATAAAGAATAAAAAAACTGGCAATCAGTGGTTTTCATTGTTATCAGCTTTATGTTTTGTTATCTAAAGGCTCACAAGGCTATAGAGAAAGAATGGGTTTCTATATATGTACATTATCTTTTTATTTTTATTTTTTCTTTGTCCCAGGCACTTCCAATCTCTATGAGAAATCACCGGATGTTGAGACACTGACAGAGGAGGAAGAGAGTAAAGGAGAAGCAGAGAAACAGAAGGAGAAGAGCTACAAAAGAAAGAGGAGTAAAGTTGATCGAAGTAGTGAGGATAGTGATGATCCTGATCTTTTCTCTGCTTCCACACGCAGTCAGAAGAAACCAGGCAAAAAACCCTCATTCTGTGAGTCCCTGAACTACAACAGTTCGAAGTTTCATTGGGGTTATAGTTAATTTAATACTTAAACTAAAGCCATTTAAAACATTTTTGTTACTTGCAATAAAACAAACCTCAACTAAAATAATATTGAAATAAAAAAAATCTCAGAAGCAGTCTGCTAGACAGTATTTATCTAGAGGCTCAGGCTCACGTTGTTCTACTATGCTATGATAGAGCAAGGATGCTTTCATATATATGTACAGTATCTTTTTATTATTTTCTTTGTCCCAGATCTCTACGAGAACTCTCCGGATGTTGAGACACTGACAGAGGAGGAAGAGAGTAAAGGAGAGGCAGAGAAACGGAAGGAGAAAAGCTACAAAAGAAAGAGGAGTAAAGTTGATCGAAGTAGTGAGGATAGTGATGATCCTGATCTTTTCTCTGCTTCCACACGCAGTCAGAAGAAACCAGGCAAAAAACCCTCATTCTGTGAGTCCCTGAACTACAACAGTTCGAAGTTTCATTGGGGTTATAGTTAATTTAATACTTAAACTAAAGCCATTTAAAACATTTTTGTTACTTGCAATAAAACAAACCTCAACTAAAATAATATTGAAATAAAAAAAATCTCAGAAGCAGTCTGCTAGACAGTATTTATCTAGAGGCTCAGGCTCACGTTGTTCTACTATGCTATGATAGAGCAAGGATGCTTTCATATATATGTACAGTATCTTTTTATTATTTTCTTTGTCCCAGATCTCTACGAGAACTCTCCGGATGTTGAGACACTGACAGAGGAGGAAGAGAGTAAAGGAGAGGCAGAGAAACGGAAGGAGAAGAGCTACAAAAGAAAGAAGAGTTTAGTTTATCAAAGTAGTGAGGATAGTGATGATCCTGATCTTTTCTCTGCTTCCACACGCAGTCAGAAGAAACCAGGCAAAAAACCCTCATTCTGTGAGTCCCTGAACTACAACAGTTCGAAGTTTCATTGGGGTTATAGTTAATTTAATACTTAAACTAAAGCCATTTAAAACATTTTTGTTACTTGCAATAAAACAAACCTCAACTAAAATAATATTGAAATAAAAAAGAAATCTCAGAAGCAGTCTGCTAGACAGTATTTATCTAGAGGCTCAGGCTCACGTTGTTCTACTATGCTATGATAGAGCAAGGATGCTTTCATATATATGTACAGTATCTTTTTATTATTTTCTTTGTCCCAGATCTCTACGAGAACTCTCCGGATGTTGAGACACTGACAGAGGAGGAAGAGAGTAAAGGAGAAGCAGAGAAATGTAAGGAGAAGAGCTACAAAAGAAAGAGAAGTAAAGATGATAGAAGTAGTGAGGATAGTGATGATCCTGATCTAAACATGTTATTTTTAGATAGTTGCAGAGGAAACATGTCTTATTTTTATTTAGTTCTACTTGTGTTAAAATAACTGAAACTGAAATAATTATTAAAGGCCATGATACAAGGGGCAACATTTTGAGCAATGTTGCCGGACAATGTTGCTGTCAACAGACAACCAGATGAGACACATGGCCCACGACTGATCTGAAGTATCCAGATAGAAGTTTATCACCACCTTAAAGGAAAGTTTGCCCAGAAATGAAAATTTTCTGAAAATGAACTCACCCTCAGGATGAGTCCAAGATGAAACTGACAAAACACAAAATCACTGAAATTTTACCTGAAATTAAAATTAATGTAAAATAATAATAAAAACTGTTTATGTTTCTGAATCTGACACACTCAGTGCAGTTCATGGATCTCTCTCCTAATGAGCTGATTATCTGAATTAGGTGTGTTAAATAAAGGAAACATGCAAAATGTGCAGAGCAGTGGGCCCAGAGGACTGAAGTTGAGAACCACTGATCTAATGGATACTAAAATAACACTGTTTCTTGGTGCCTGAAGTGCAGTTTCTGTATTTCCACTCTCTCCTGATCTGTGTCATCTTCTGTCTCTTTCTCAGCATCTTCTGTGAAGAAAGGAGACGAGCAGGAGATTTGGACACTGCCTCTTTATAAAACTCAGCTGCCTGTAACCTGTGGGGACAAAGAAGGCACTGTCTATCGAGACAAACTCCCTGGAGGTTCGATCACTGAGTTTTTGCTGTCATTTCTCTTAATTCTATGACAGAATGCATTTATTATACTTTCTATGGGTGTAATGTTTAGTCTGAATGCATTCTATCCTTGTCTTTTGTAGGGGAGAAGTGTATTTTTTCCCAGAAACGCTGGTTCACCCCCAATGATTTTGAGAAGTTTGGGGGGATGGCAAAGCGCAAAAACTGGAAATTTAGCATCCGCTGCGAAAACATACCACTTAAGAAACTCATACAAGTAAATAACGCAAGCACTAACAGATTGGTGGGATTCTTGGGATCTTTGTTAAAAACAAGGATTTAAAAAATTGTCCTTGGTTTTGCTGTAAACTTGTCACACACTGCACAAATACTTTTTATTTAGATATTTTTAAATCAACTTGATGCATAACATTTGCATTCACAAATTAACTATTTTGAGACATTTTTATTTTATTTCTTAATATGTACACCCACCACTGTTTTGAAACAAAACTGCACCCTTTTCCTAATTAAAAAAAAATATATATATATATATTAACTCTAGGAACTTCTAATACAGCACAGCAGATGTTTTTGTATTTGCTAGGGCTGGGCAAAAATATCTTATAATGTGGTACCAGCTGACTTAGAGATTTAGTTGAGAGATTTTTCTAGTTATTGACCCTTTAAGTTTATAAGGTAAATATGTAGTTATATTAAATACAGCAGACCCCTCATTTACATGTGTGATCATTTCCTTAATCATTTTTTTAGGATGGGCATCTTCAGTGTCCACAGAGGAAGAGAAGAAAGAAAACCTGTGTCCAAAAAGTACTTTGTCTCTCTATGTGCAATATCAGGTTTTGCTTTTCCTCTGCTTATCATGTGACATTCATTAAGTGATTTTGTTCCTTCCTGCAGCACATGAATGACCATTTTTCTATCAGCACAAACAAGAGATCTAGTAAAGGTGAGTAGCCATCATCCTCGCTCATTTACATGCTCTCTGCTGTCTGTTTGACTGCAATAATGTGTTTTATTTCTCGAGACTCAAAAACAAACTTTGGTTTGGTGGAGGAAAGTGATTCTGAAGATTTCCAGGAACAGGGAGGGAAAAAAGGAGGAACAGAGTTTAGAGAGAGAGATGAGGAGGAAGAAGAAGACATGGCAGATATGTCTGTTTTCCAGGCTCCCTCTTTACCAGTCACCTGTGTTTCACTTACTGGGACTCTCTACAAATGCAGGTTTGCGTCAGGTACGTTATTGCACTGATTTTTGTGTAGAACTTAGTTGCTTTTATCTTTGTCGAAGGATTGAGTGAGAAGTGTTTCTGTTGTGTTGCAGGGAGTCGCGGGAAGTGTATACGTACTGAGGAAAGATGGTTCACTCCGGAGGAATTTGTAAAGCAGGAACCAACTTTCACTGATGGACACTGGAAGAAAGATATACTGTGCCATGGAAAAACACTCAACTTTTTACACCAAGTAACAAATTAAAGATATATACAAACATCATGAGTATTTATTTTTTTATTTGTTTGTTTATTTATTGTTTGTATGTAATTTCTAGAAAAAGGTCCTGCGCATCCATTCCCTTCTGTGTGAATGTGGAAAATGCAGTACTCAAGAGAAAGATGTGGTGAGAAACATCTCTACCTGACATATTTAGTCATGAACTGTCATCATAAAAATGATTTATGATATTAACTTAAATTCAAACAGTCTTTTAAATGTGTACATTAAAGTGTGTATGATCATAATTTTCATAGAATAAAGTTGTGAACATCACTAAACATTTTATATTTATATAATTATATTTATATTTTATTGTTTATTTTTTATATTTGTCTTTACGTTTTACATTTTACATTTTCTGCTTAAAGAAAACTAAGCCTATTTTAGTATGGTTATTATTTTTTGCATTGTGGCATTAGTTTTATGACAGTTGGTATACATGTAAGTATTCATAATCAGTTTGTCTTCATGTAAGTATTATAGTGCAAGCATATTCTGATTTAAAAAATGCAGTAAAAAAATCTACATTTCATTGATAATAATCTAAAACCTATTGAGAATATTAAGAAGTACAGTACTAAGAATTCAGGAAGAAATGTGCTTCAAATTAATAGTTCAAGATAGTCATTTGTGTCATTATTTACTCCCAGTCCACTTTCTTCTGTTCCCTTTATAATTATGAATTTATGTATTATTATGAATAATGTATTTCACTTTAGCAGTGAAATACAACTTGTTGTGGTTAGATTCCTATATCTCAAAACAAGATTGTTATGTTGTGTCATGTCCTCTGACTAGATGGCCCAGAACAATGATGACGAGTGTTTTGTGTGTGACTCTGAGGAAGATCTTGTGTGTTGTGACAAATGTCCACGAGCTTTTCATTCAGATTGTCACATACCAGCTGTAGATGAAGACTCACCTGGGTGAGAGAGACAAACAGAACAGAAATCATTAAATCAGAAAATCAGCAAGTAAACTATACATTAATTTTGCATATGTGTGTGTTTGCTTGTAGGGAATGGATTTGTACCTTTTGCATGTTAAAAAACAGTAAAAAACGGCCTGATCCCAGTACCATGTCTGAACAAGAAGCTTTCAAAGCCCCAGTGTCTCAATACATATTGGTAAACAAACACGCCACACACACACACACACACACACACTGGTTTACATGTTTTATGGGGACATTCCATAGTCGTAAGGGTTTTTATACTGTACAAACCGTACTTTCTATCGCCCTACACCTACCCTACACCTAAACCTAGCCCTCACAGGAGATTGTGCAAACTTTTACTTCCTCAAAAAAACTCATTGTGCATGATTTATAAGCCTGTTTCCTCATGGGGACCTGAGAAATGTCCCCACAAGGTCAAAATCTACTGGTATTCCTATCCTTGTGGGGATATTTGGTCCCCACAACGTGATGAATACCAGGTACACACACACACACACACACACAAACATAAATTCAGCACCTTAATATAGAAGATTAACACAAAGATTTAAGGTGCTCACATTCTGTAACAGAGTTCAGTGCCTTAATGTGCTGCCTACATAGGCTGCTCAGCCGGTTTAGAAACAGAATAATATTTATGAGCCTAACTGTGGATATGTGTGTTGTTTGTCATCTTTAGCACTGCCGCTGCCTCCTGTTATGTGTGTACAGAGAGGACAACCAGAAGGTGTTTGTTGAGGATCCATGCAAAAAGGTGAGATTATCTCATTTTTTTCTTCTTGCTGTCTTTTACATGTCACCCATAGAATAAAAGTGATGAAAAACATGACTTGAAATTTATAATGCATTAAAAGCCAGAAATAAAATGACTTCCAGGAGCCCAGATACTCTGAGTTCATAACTCAGCCGATGTGGCTGGACAAAATAAAGCAGAAGTTGGAAAGTGGTTCTTATCGGACGGTAGAGGCGTTCGTCTCTGACATTCAGCTCATTTTCAACAACTGCAGCACGTTCAATGGGGTAAGATTCACTAAAACACGTGTTTAATAAATGAATCACCAACAAAAACAAATCAAGAGCATGTTAAAATGAAGTTGTTTTGCAATGTGTTATACATGGACACATATCCTGGACATTATTGATAATTGTTGTTGAGATGATTAACTTTACAGGTGGACATTTGATTTTTGACAGATTTTTTTATTTTTTTTATTTTGTTCTCTTGCTCTTTAAAGGACAATGAGCATGGTCGAATGGGTGCCAGGCTGAAGGAAATGTTCGAGAAAGAGTTCCAGAAAATCTTCAGCATCAGTATACTATAACAGCTTTTACTAGTCTATTTACAATTTTAAATTTTGCAGTCCTGTAAAGGACAGGCGGTTTACAGAATGGATGGATGCAATACATGACTTAGTTGCTTTTCAGTACTGTACTACGGTGACCGAGAGGGGACCTCAACAATATGATCTCATGGCCACGACATAATATGAAGTTCCCACGAGTTAATATGTCGTATACCCGGTCACTGTACTGTACATCTTTTTTTGTAATGCCATCTTTCCAATGCAAATGAACTACTGCTCCTGATCCTCTTTTAGAATAGGACTGTGTGCCTTTACAGCTTGTAACATAGATACTCCAAAAAACTTCTGTTTGGTTTTGATTACCATGTCTGTTGTGCTAAAACTTGATATATAAAATGTTCTGAATGCACACATCTGAAGCACACAAACAAAAAATGTGTGCTTGACATCAAAGTTCTCTTTCATGTCTTGTTGCACTTAAACTGTCAAATACACCCAAGTTCATGTTAAAACACTCAAGTTGCAAAAACAGTCAGCTATGTCTGTGAAGGTAAACAGCTGGGAAAGAAATCGCCTCAAACTTTTGCCATAGTGTTAGAACTGGTACACTGTTGTCGCTTGCAGAGAAACAAAATGGCGGCACAGTGGGTGGAAATCCTTACTTGGTTGTCCTTTTCATGTTTTCTGTGTTTGTTGGTGGGTTGGATCCATTAACAGCAGCACTAAAAAAAATTACTTACCCTTTAGGCCATCCAAGATGTAGATTAGTTTGTTTCTTCATCAGAAATGATTTGAAGAAATGTAGAGTTCAACAACGAGAATGAGACTCTAAACAGCTGATAAAAACATCAAAATATTCTAAGCTTGATTTGTGCATATTTTTCTCCTGATTCAGACAAGATTTGTACTGGAGGAAATATTATGGATACAGGACTTTTAATTAAAGTAACAGCTTGAAATTTAAAATGTCTTAATTGGATGGATTTGGTTCTTCAAAACACAGGCTTTTCACTTCACAAGACATTAACTGATAGACTAGAGTCGTGTGAATTATTGTGATGCATTAATTTCTTTAATAAAACTATTTAAAACAATAAATACATTTCCAAATTTTTTTTTAACAACAATTAAACTGAAACAGTAATATGTTTTTTTTTTTTCTCAAGAAAAAAAATGTTTGGTGGAGGAAAGTGATCCTCAAGATTTCCAAGAACAGGGCGGGAGAGGAGGAGGAGGAAAAGAGTTTAGAGGGAGAGTTGAGGAAGACGAAGAGGAAGAAGAAGATATAGCAGATCTGTCTGTTTTCGAGGCTCCCTCTTTACCAGTCACCTGTGTTTCACTTACTGGGACTCTCTACAAAGACAGGTTTGCATCAGGTACGTTATTGCACTGATTGTTGTGCAGAATTCAGTTTGTTTTGTCTGTATTGAAGGTTTGAGTGGGAAGTGTTTGTTTCTGTTGTGTTGCAGGGAGGCGTGGGAAGTGTATACGTACTGAGGAAAGATGGTTCACTCCGGAGGAATTTGTAAAGCAGGAACCGACTCTCACTGATGGACACTGGAAGAAAGATATACTGTGCCATGGAAAAACACTCAACTTTTTACTCCAGGTAACAAGTGGGAGAGATAGCATATAAAAAGTGTGATTAATTATTTATTTATTCATTTATTTATTTGTAATTTCTAGGAAGAAATCCTCCACATCCATCCCCTTCTGTGTGAATGTAAAAAATGTAGTACTCAAGAGGAAGATGTGGTGAGAAACATCTTTACCTGATATGTTTAATCATAAGCAGTCAGCATAAAAATAATGTGTGTTATTACCTTAAAAGTCTTTTAAATGTGTAGAATAATTGTGTCCAATTATACTTTATTTATTTTTAATATTGTCTTTATTTTTTAAATTTTACTTTTTCTACTTGGAAAAAACTAAGCCTATTTTAGTATAAATATTATTTGCATTGTGACATTTAACCAAGACAATTCCATTACCATATGCACAAAAACAACTTCTTTTTATTATTTGAATGTAAAAACAAAAATCATAATTTGTGGTCATAATCAATTGGTAATTATGTATTAATAGATCATTGTAATATTTTTTAGCAATTTTAACGGAACGCTGTAAAAAAAATCTACATTACAGTGATAATAATCTAAAGCCTATTGAGAATATTAGGAATTACAGTAATGAGAATTTGGAAAGAAATGTTTAAAATAATATTTTGAAAGGGATAGTCCAAATTCTGTCATCATTTACTCATGCTCCACTTGTTCTGTTTCCTTTTATGGTAAATAATGTCAAAATAAATTTGGACCTACATTTAGCTTAATTTTCTTGATACAAAATGTATATATTTTTTCCTTTGAAATGAAATACGACTTAGACATTAGACATGGTTAGATTCCTGTACAAAACAAGATTGTAAGATTGATTGTAAGAATCAAAAGGTATTTTATTGTATTTAGTTTTATTTTATTTTTATTTTTGATGATAAAATGTTATGTTGTGTCATGTCATCCTCTGACTAGTTGGCCCAGAACAATGATGACGAGTGTTACGTGTGTCGCTCTGAGGGAGATCTCATGTGTTGTGATGAGTGTCCACGAGCTTTTCATTCAGACTGTCACATACCAGCTGTAGATGGAGACTCACCTGGGTGAGAGAGAAACAAAACATATAGAAATCATTAAATCAGCAAGTGTACTGTATCTTCATTATATGTGTGTGTTTGCTTGTAGGGAATGGATTTGTACCTTTTGCATGTTAAAAAACAGTAAAAAACGGCCTGATCCCAGTAACATGTCTGACCAAGAAGCTTTCAAAGCCCCAGTGTCTCAATACATATTGGTAAACACACACACACACACACACACACACACACACTGGTTTACATGTTTTATGGGGACATTCCATAGGCGTAATGGTTTTTATACTGTACAAACCGTATTTTCTATCGTCCTACACCTACCCTACACCTAAACCTAGCCCTCACAGGAGATTGTGCAAACTTTTACTTACTCAAAAAAACTCATTGTGCATGATTTATAAACCTGTTTCCTCATGGGGACCTGAGAAATGTCCCCACAAGGTCAAAATCTACTGGTATTCCTATCCTTGTGGGGACATTTGGTCCCCACAACGTGATGAATACCAGGTACACACACACACACACACACACACACACACACACACACACACACACACACACACACACACACACAAACATAAATTCAGCACCTTAATATAGAAGATTAACACAAAGATTTAAGGTGCTCACATTTTGTAATTTTGTTCAGTGCCTTAATGTGCTGCCTACATAGGCTGCTCAGCCAGTTTAGAAACAGAATAATATTTATGGGCCTAACTGTGGATATGTGTGTTGTTTGTCATCTTTAGCACTGCCGCTGCCTCCTGTTATGTGTGTACAGAGAGGACAACCAGAAGGTGTTTGTTGAGGATCCATGCAAAACGGTGAGATTATCTCATTTTTTTCATTTTTTTCTTCTTGCTGTCTTTTACATGTCACCCATAGAATAAAAGTGATGAAAAACATGACTTGAAATTTATAATGCATTAAAAACCAGAAATAAAATGACTTACAGATTCGTAGATACTCTGAGTTCATAACTCAGCCGATGTGGCTGGACAAAATAAAGCAGAAGTTGGAAAGTGGTTTGTATCGGACGGTAGAAGCGTTCATCTCTGACTTTCAGCTCATTTTCAACAACTGCAGCAGGTTCAATAGGGTAAGATTCACTAAAACACGTGTTTAATAAATGAATCACCAACAAAAACAAATCAAGAGCTTGTTAAAATGAAGTTGTTTTGCAATGTGTTATACGTGGACACATATCCTGGACATTATTGATGATTATTGTTGAGATGATTAACTTTACAAGCGGACATTTGATTTTTGACAGATTGTTTTTTGTATTTTGTTCTCTTGCTCTTTAAAGGACAATTATGAGTTCGACCAAATGGGTGACAAGCTGAAGGAAAAGTTTGAGGAAGAGATCCAGAAAATCTTCAGTATCCATTATGCAATAACAGCTTTTGCTAGACTTTCAAAGATACAGTTGAGATTTGGGTAGCTTTATTATAATGTATATAATTATTATAATGTATATAATTTTGCAGTCCTGCAAAGGACAAGCAGTTTGAAGAATGAATGGATGCAATCCTTTCCTTTACGACTTCCATCTTTCCAATGCAGCAAGGCTCTGTATACTTTTGCGTCCATTTTTCATTTTTTTAACCCGGAAATTAAATACGAAAAAAGTGGTTTCGTTGTGAGTGACATCCACGTGTGAATGCAGCATATGGATGTGCAATGATAATGATAACAATAACAATGGACATGGTAAAAAATATGTCAAAATAGGTCATTTATACTAATTTCAGAAGCGCACTCAGTGATTTGTTTCTGGAACTGGGCCTGTACTTTGTGTGCTTTGAGCAACCATGCATGGCCCTTTCTTTAATGTGATCTTAGAAAGCTGAAAGCATAATCATGATGATCATAGAGGCTAAACTGCTGTTGTGTGTTTATTTATTTATTAATTTCATTTACCAAAGCCAGTTTTACTCTTAATCTGTGCTTTAGTGTGTGATTATTTTGGATTACTTACTTTAGGTGTCAGTGTTTTGTTTTTCTTTACTTCAGCCCTCAGAAAATACAGAAGTTTTCACACCTACAATACTTAAGGGAAATGATAAGGACAAACATAAAAATGTATACAGGTATTAATCTCTTTTTTTATGTGTTTACCTCAGTCATCTTCTTTCCTGTTTCTGGAAAGTTGCTGTTGCAGATTTATTTGGGTTTATTTTACTAAAACCCAGATCCACACCCATTATTGTCGCATAATAAAAGATGCAAGCCATTATTATTTATTAATACAAAAATGTTCTTTCCTCCAGGTTTGAGTGTCCATATGCTGGTCAGTTTCGTTGCAGTCTGACCAGCCTTGTGTTTGTGATGGAGGGTGAAGGAGAGGTGCTGTATAAAACTGTCTCATGGGATCCTCGTCTGTTAGATGGTTTGGGCAAGATGGAGCCTGCAGGACCCTTGTACGACATTGACTGTTTTGATGGGCCAATCTCAGGACTGCACCTTCCACACTGTGAAATATTCTCTGGTATGGTCATTTCTACATGCTAAATGGGTTTAAATGATCAGCTTTGTTGGAAAATTAATATATTAATTAAGTGTAAGTATTAAGTATTATATACCATCTGTTTATTAAATAATAAAATATAATTTTGCATGTGTTTTACAGAGAAAGACATGGATTTTTTAGCTGTAGCACATTTCACTGATGGTAACGTAGCAATAATGAATCCTCTGCAAGTGACTAAAGCTCATGTGATGATTGGCATCCAACATCTCTCCATCTTTGGGCTCATAAAAAGGATGATCTTCCCTCCTTCCCCCGTTATTGCCCAAGTACTTGTCTTTCAGCGACCAAGAACGGAGAGACAGAGAGAAAACGTACTGGATGTCCATTTGCTCCCATGGAATGTTCCACTGTCAGAGGTATTAATATATTTTGTTTAAATGATAATATAATACTGAATACTTCAATATAAATTCAATATACAGTGCTATCACAACCAGAAGTTCAAAGACAGTATTTTAAAGATGGTGACGTGATTTTAACTCTAAAGAATAGGGTCAATATTGCCATGATTAGGAGCACTGGGAGCAATTACGGTGACCTGGAAACTGATTTGAATATATGTGGGATTATTAGCAGTAATCATACCATGTGTCATATACTAGCAGGGACTGCATGCTTGAAAATAATATTTCATGTCTTCGAATGCATTTATTATTTGTAGTGCGCCAGCCAACCAATAGAAGCAATAAGCTTTTTTTTATATATTATATTTTTATTTTGACCTTAAAGCAACACAGATCAATACAAAAAGCAACAACAACTATAAAGACAGAAAAGAAAAAACAAAAAAAAAAGACAGAAAAAAAAGATTTTAAAACCATTGTTACATCAGTTCCTCCAGTTTTATACATAGGTTAACAATGTTACACATATATTTCTAGGCCAGTGGGCACAGGCAATATGGTGATTTTGCAAACAATGAAAGGGTCATATCTTTAAACTGTTATCCTAAACATTTGACAGATAATTAAAAAAGGGTTTCCAGGTAGCTTCGAAGCCAGCAATGCTATCAGAAAGATTGTGTCTAAGTCTCTCTAAATGCAAAGTGCTAGAGAGTTCAGAAAGCCAGGATTTAAAGAGTGGTTTTGATGCCTTTTTCCATAGACAAAGAATATTTTTTTTAGCTACCACCATTCCATATTGGACAGCTTTTTTAATTTGATGACTGAACCCACGAAGTGAGTCAGACCAACCAAAAACAGTGATTGCTGGATCAGGGGCGAGGTCACAAGAATAAGCCATAGAGTAGAATCTGAAAATTTTGCTCCAAAACTCATCAAGTTTTGGGCATGACAAAAAAAGATGTCCCAAGGAGCCCTCTGCAGATTCACATTTGTTACAGTTAGAGGAGATGGAGGGGTAGAATTTGTTAAGCTTAACCCTAGAATAATGAAGCCGATGTACTACTTTATATTGGATTAGTTGGTGTCTTGAGTTAATAGAACGTGTATTTATGACCTTGATAGACTTTTTCCAGTCCTCATTGGTAATTTGAATGCCTAAATCCTTTTCCCAGGAATCCTTCAAATACAAGGTAGATATGTCGAACTGACCAGTAAAAACATCTATAAAATGGGAAATCAAATTAGATGCATCAGGAGAGGCAGAAAGTAATTTATATATCATGTTCATCTGCTAATAGTTCAAAGTAGTAATGTCCTTTGCATTTTTCGGTATGATGACCCCCAAGTATTTCAAACTGTCTGCTGCAATTTTAAAAGGTAGGTTTTGTATAAAGCTTGGGTCAGTCTTGTTAGATACAAGCATGAGTTTACTCTTTTGCCAGTTTACAGAGTAACCAGAGAATTTTCCAAAAGTCTTCAGTGAATCTAATAGGGGTGGGATGGATCGTTCTGGATTGAGTAGGTAGAGGATAACGTCGTCGGCGTAGAGGGATATGTGATGGTCTAATTGATGATGATGATGATGATGATGATGATAGGCCTTTATTTGTCACATACACTGTTACATGCAGTGAAATTGGACCCCCTTGACCATACACAGACATCACAATTTCGGGGGGAGACAGGTCAATCGAGAGGTAGCATAGGAAAAAGAAAACAAGATACATTAGGAAAAGGAGGAGGCGTGAAAAAAGCCCCTCCCATACTGTCCTTCAAGTAGGGCAGTCTGAGATCAGGGGAAAAAAAGCCCCAGAACAAGCACATAAACAACACATAGACATAACATTGCAACAGGGGAGGGGGACAGGGGGTGTGGAAATAGTCCAATGTAGGCAACAGCCATCCAGTCCTGAAGCTTGAGGGCGCTGGTCACAGACCCGCTAACCACACACCGAGAGCGCTGGTCACAGACCTGCCTACCCACATTAGGGGGTAAAAGCACACAAAGGCGTGGGATCTGGGGGAGGCAATGATTGTCTATCTGTAACTATGTACGTATGTATGCGTGCGGAGTCTGTGTATGTGTGTAAGCCTGTGAAGTCTGGAACCCAGTCTGCAGCAGGTGTCCTTGGGACGGGAATAAGGGAATCAGAGCGTCTCGTTATCTTGTTCTCCAGGGGAGGTTGTTTGTCTCCAGCAACGGCCTTGGCCAAGGCCATCTGGAAGAAGCTGGGGGAAGCCGAAAGAAAGGATCTGTTTTTCAAATTTCGGTCAATATCTGCCAATTTCTCAGGTATCTAATGTCCATCACTGGTCACCGGGTTTGTCCAGAATTTGTTGCACAGCTGCAAGTTTCTCCCTGATGTTTCCCAATTCACGGTCTATAACCACAGTCTGAGTACTAACAGCTCTGCCCACCGTTTCAATCAAGCCGGCCAGCTTAGGGGGGTTTTGAGCCACACTGATCGCTTTCATCAGTCGTTGATACGACAGGGCCCCACCTAAGAAACCCTGTTATCAAAGTTCCGAATAAATATATATCTTCAATATCCTCCAGGGACAGAGCGGCCAGGCACATGACACGCCACTTCTCCCACCCGTCCATCACGTATCCAGCTGCAAACGTTCCTGCAGGACAGTTGGGTTCCCCCGAACCCAGACTTCTCGTCGAGAAGATGGTGTCAATTGCATTCAGAGACCAGTTGATCAAATCCATAATTTCTTTTGTTTCGAGAGCAGGGCAGCGAGAGTCTCAGAGACAGAACTACGAGACAAGAGAAGCCAGCAAGGAGAGACAGGGGAGGGAGAGGGAAAACATGCGACCGCCTTCGCCGAGAGCCAAACGAGAACAGTTAATTCTAATTGGGCTATCTTGGGTGAAAAAATAAGTGGGTTATTTCCAATAGCAGTTGCAAGGGGTTCTATAATAGCTATGGCAAAAAGCATGGGTGAGAGTGGGCACCCCTGTCTAGTGCCTCTATGCAATGTGAATTGTGAAGATTTATCAAAATTAGTGAGCACCGAAGCCCCAGGTTTGGCATAAAGCATTTTCACCCAACAGGAGAAAGATTCTCCTAGATCAAACTCCTGAAGAACTGCAATAATATAGCTCCATTCAATTTGGTCAAATGCCTTTTTGGCGTCCAGAGCTAAGATGGCAACATTTGAAGCAGTCTCACATTAAAGAAAGAAAAGTGCCCAGGGATAAAACCGGTTTGATCAGGATGAATAATTTTTGTTATACATTTATTTAATCTGTTTGCAAGGATCTTAGTAAAAATTTTCAGATCTGAATTTAGAAGGGCTATGGGGTGATATGATGCCGGATCTGTTTAATCTTTTCCTTTTTTAAGAATTAGAGAAATATTTGCGTTATACATTGACTGTGGAAATTCCTGATTGTCAATGAAATGATTAAATGATCTCAGCATCAGAGGGGCAAGTTTTTGAGAATATTTCTTATAAAATTCAATTCCGAAGCCGTCAGGTCCGGTGGCCTTACCGCTAGGGAAAGATGTGATGGCTTCGAATATTTCATCTAACGTTATCTCTGCATTAAGGGCGTCTCGATTCTGCTTCATCTAATTTGGGGAGATGTAATGATTGAAGAAAGTGGGAAAGGGCTGTAGGGACAGTGGAAGCTCGGGATTCAAACAAAGCCTCATAAAATTCTTTAAAACGTTTGTTGATGTCACTGAGGTTTGTCGTTATGGTTCCATCCTTTTTCCTAATTTGGTGAATAGCTCTATTAGCTTGAATACTTCTTAATTGACGCACGAGCAGCCTATCTGGTTTGTCTCCTAGCTCAAATTGCTTTTGTTTTATTTTTAATAGCATATTACTAACTTGGTCTGAAAAAATTCTATTATACTCTAGTTTTAATGCTGCAATCTCTTTGAGAACCTCAGGATCTGCTGAGTCCACATGTAATTGTTCAAGCTGATTGAGACGAGCTTCAATTACTGAAAGGCATTTTTTCCTTAGTTTTTTTTAGGCTGGATTCATATGAAATTATGTATCCCCTTAATACCGCCTTAAGTGACTCCCACAGTGTTGAATCGGATACTTCCCCTGTATCGTTAAACATAAGATACTCATCCAACCATTCTGTTACACGTTGGGAAAAATGAGAATCAAGGCGTAATGGAGGATTGAATCGCCAGCTATAACTGGGCTTAATTTCAAAAAGGTTAAGAGAAATGGTCACTGCAGAGTGGTCTAAGATTATTCTGTTGTGATGCTTAATTGCAGTTACGCATGAAGCAACCTTGTAGTCGACCAGGAAAAAATGCTATGAACGTTAGAGAAAAATGTATATTGCCTATCAGTCGGGTGATTCAACCTCCAAATATCAACTAAATCATATGAGTTAATTAATTTATTTAAGGTGGTAGTAGAGTTGGGCAAGTGACCCACAGAACGGGCAGGAGTCCTGTCCAGAGTGGGATCTAAAACCAGGTTAAAGTCACCACCAATTCTTAAATGTGTGTTAGATAAATTGGGGACGAGATTAAAAACTGTACGGAAAAAGGATGGGTCATCATAATTTGGGCCATATAGATTCAATAATGTAATATGTACAGAAAAAATTAAACCCGAGACTATCACATATTGACCATTTGGATCACTAATGGTACATATATGCTTAAAAGGTATGAAAAGATATGAAAAGGTAGACTGGAACACCTGTGAAACCCAATTACACCTAAGGAGTCTTTGTTCATTATGCTTAATATGTGTCTCTTGCAAAAATATGATATCAGCAGATATTGACTTCAAATAAGAAAAGACTTTGAACCTTTTAACCCGGTTATTAATGCCTCGTACATTCCAGCTGGCTAAGGTAACATTACAATTTGAGGATTGCATATTATATGCCATTAGAAGTGAGCCTCAATTTTATGGTAATTGTATGGAACTGGAGCTATTACAGTAAACAGGACAAAACATATAACACTTAACACACACTCATGAAAAAAGAAAACCCCCAGCGCCCTCCACCCCCCCCCCCCCTCTCTTTCATCCGCTTCCCCAAACGAGGCGGAATACAAAATACAAACCCCATATGAACCGGGAGCTACAAGGCTTCCTAAGGAGCAATAAAGACACTTATCAACTGCAATAAACTTAACTGTCGGGGAAAAAAAAATAAAAAAAATAAATGGCTCCTCCTCTACCCTCGACGCATAACATTAACAAAACTAGTAATGTTGAACATTGGCACGAAGTCAACAATAGCTAACGAACATTGGTATAGCAAAATGCCAGAACCATAGTCCCGCAAAAGGATACTTTCAATATAGAGTCAAAAGTCTTGGTTTTATTAGTGGGTGCGGGCGCGCGCACTTGTAGTAATCATTGGCTTCCTACATCCGAGAGCCCGAGTCACCGGTCTGTATAGCGGCGCATGAACAAGACCATACTCACAGGCTCAATACGCTTAGAGCAACTGTGAAATTGTCAAGTGTACGTGCGTAAGAAGTCAAGATACGCAATACGATGTGCGCGATCCACTTTTACTCCAGATGGAAAGTTTTGGTCTCCCAGGACGGCCGGTATCAGCTTCTCCACAAATTCCATTGGGCAAACATTTTCAACTTTCTCTTGTAGCCCTGCAATTTTAATATTTTGCCGCTGGGAGCGGCCTTCCAGGTCATCAAGCTTGACGTGTAAGGCTTTATTGGCGGCAACAATATCCTGGCAGAGAGCCTTTAACTCAGAAATGCAGCTGTCATGTTCGACTCTCGCGCCCTCGAGATCGGAGATACAGGAGTTAGTTTCGGTAAGCGATGCTTGCATTTGCGACAAAGTATTTTCGATAGAGTTAAATCTGTCATTCATCAACTTATCCATAGCTTGAATAGATGCTTGGATTGCTGCCAAGATTGGGGATAAGGCCGTGGTCTTTTCGTTGACAGTAGCACTAGCCGCTTGTTCAGTCAGTGCTTGCTTCTCCATTGACTGTTCGTCTACATTGGCCGGTTGGTCACATTTCTTTGTTTTAGGTTTCGTCATCTTGACTTCAAGCTTAAAAGGGTATTGTTTCGTTTTTATTATGATTAAATGAAGCTAGTTTTTTCGAGGTTAATGGAGGAGCTCCTCAAAACTACGTCTACTCCATTCGGTGCTCTCGAGCGCCCCCCCAAGCTTGGGTACTTTTAATATAAAACAAAGTTTCGGCTATCAAATTCTGTCAGATTTATAGTGAAATGCAGAAACTTACAAAAATGTGGTTTTCATCCTCTTTAATGTGGTGTGACACACACTGTATTTGCCTCAGTTTAAATGGAATGTGAATCAATCTTCTTTTAGATTGCAATGAGACATTCATTTAATTAAATTACACTGTTTTTTATGCCTTCTGATGTTGAATTTCATGAAGATGATTACTCACTAAAAATCCCACAGCTCATGTTTCCATGCCATTTGAAATCTTGTTTTGGCATTACAGTGGTTATATCTAAGTTTGTGAGTTGTTTACTTACTTTTTTAAATTAGAGTTCCTATTAATGCCATTATATTGTTAATTTAGACTGATTCATGAACGTGGAACACGAGAGGCGGAATTTGTCACATGAACTAATCACAGTCGATCATAACCAGTCATATACGATCATAACGCGACACACGTGACTTTCCCTCATTCATTCTCAATTACCCCCCACCAAACTCACGGCATGCTTTAGGGGGTCTGTTAAAACTCAATGGGCTCAAAGGAGGCAAGATAGACGTAGACACCTGCTGTAACTTTACCTGCTGGTGTCGCTGTTGGACAATGTTTCTTAAAAAAAAAACAAGTGACTTTGTAATGTTATATTTTGTAATATTGGCATTGTTTTTTTGTTCTACCTCCCTTGACTCTTCGTAGGAAAAGCCCCTGCCTAAAAATGTTAAAAATAAGGTCTGTTTAGTAATTATTTAAGGAGCCATCGTCTCATTATGTTGGAAGGAACCATTTTTGTTACCTAAATGGTCAGGCTCTGGCTAGCCTTCACAGCCTCTTCCTAACCCCAACCTCTTCTTAAGGTCAAGGACCAGCATGTGGAGAATATGCATATTAAAACCAGTTCAAAGTGTCATCTCAACCCGGGAACATATTACCATCTGTGTTGTCAACCAAAGAAATATAGAGTGCAGCCAGAGGTAACATCTTATTCAATTTAAACATTATTAATTATATTTAGATGCATAAATCTCTACAATATATTACAGTAGGCTATATAAAGAGTTAGTTCACCCAAAAATCACAGTTGAGAAAATTCAGGAAAAGTAAGAAATAAATAAATAAAGGCAATACCGCACAGAATAAACCTTGGGTCGAGTAAATAATTACTACATTTTCATTTTTGGGTGAACTATCTCTTTAATGTAACTAACATGTCACTGAAGTATACATTTATTTTTTTTCTTCTCAATATAATTTCCTGATTGATTTCGAGTTATTTTAGCGCATGTATTTTTTTCTGCCCAAGAATCACCTTAGTCTTGTTCTTTTTTCAGACTGAGGTGTTTGAGTTTAATTTTGGTCCAAACTATCATCCCACATTTGAAGTGTTTGTGGATGTCAGAAAAGAGAAGGTCAAGCTAAGTCTTAAGGACAACACTGAAAGTAGGGAAGTGTGGCCTCCCCGACAAATCCTTCTCACAGGTAAGGAATGACACAAATAATTGTTGCTAGCAATGCTAGAATTCATCATGGATAAGAAGTTGGGTATAATTATAACACCAGTTATGAAATAAAAAAAAACATAAATAATGTAAGATTTAAAGGAGTAGTTTACTTCCAGAACAAAAATTTACAGATGTACTCCATTGTCATACTGTCTTTCTTCAGTTGGAAAGAAATTATGTTTTTTGAGGAAATCATTTAAAAAAGAAGTCCCTGAAGCAATTGATAAGAACATTTTGGGAGAAATAGTACAGCACTTTTAATCGTCAACCTGCTACCTTGACACACTTCCCACATATTTTATTAAAAGTTTACTTAACTGTTTAGAAGTAGTTCCACTTTTATTTGACAGACAGTTGATAAATGTTTTTCTCCAAATGATGATTTTTTAATTTTGACTTGAACTAAATATTATATTATGATCTACGATGTACTTTATTATTATTAGTGTTGACATGTTTCTAATGGTTCTAAATTAAAATATATTATAAAGTGACTGGATTGTCCTGTTGATCAGTTCCTAATTGGATAAGGTTTTCATGACTGATTTTCCTATTTTGTTAGTAACATCAGGCCAAGAGGTAGAGCGTCCAGCTCACAGACAGCTCACAGGTATGAACTCAGTTGCAGTTGTTGATCTTTTTTTTTTTTTGTTACACAAAAAACTTTCTAAAATTTTTTATCTTTTTTGTTTGTTTTATCAGAATCTGAATTTGTGGACAATAACAGACATCACCTCATTCAGAGAGTTTCATCAGTGATGGAGATTGCTGATGGTCTGAGGGCCAAAAACATGATTAGTCATGAAATGAACAGTGAAGTTCAAGCTATAGAACCACACCAAAAGCAAATGAGACTCTTGTTTAAAGCTCTTGACTCTGGAGGAGCTTCTGTAAAAGCAGAATTCTACAGATTGCTGAAGAAGAAGGAACCTAAACTAGTAAATGATCTGATTTCTGAATCCAGTAGACCACAGTAATGCTGAAAAACAGCATTAACTTCAGTCAGTTTGAGACATAAACGGCAGCTACAGCTTCTTAATATGTATATAAGAGAGATCCATGTGCTTATTTTATGAATTTACTAGATTTACCAATGATATTTATGTCATGAATCCCACAAGTTTCTGTCAAACCTTAAGATCATGTTCTTCAGCATAATCTGAAATTGAGCCAAATAGCATCTTGTGACCATCTGTACAATGTCAACATGAGTATGCTGATTTTGCCTACTTAATGTGACTGAAATGCAGAATCTAATATTTCATTTATGCCTTGCATTAATGTTTGTTTTCAAAGTTCTCAAACTGTTTATCCAGATTTACATTTTAATTTGAATCCCTATATTTGGTGCTCGTTGTATACGTGAATGTACATATGCTTATGGTTTACTCTGACTGGATTCGTTTAATATGAGGTATGTATGATGCTGTTACTGTATGACAATATGAGTCACTATGAAAGATGTTTTAATCTTATAATACTATGGAAAAATAGCCACATACAATTAAAAAGTTGCTGTGAGGAAAAAGCACATGGGCCATAATTTTTCTTTTGCATTTTACATTTTTAGCAGATGAATACAACAAACAAACAAAAATGTTATCATAAAATGAAGTAGTACAGGTCTTTTTTTAAGAGGAGCATGAGGAAATGGATCTCAAGTCATGTGTTCTCACAGTGACACACTATGAACACATTGCACATTCATTCCCATCTTTTCGTCTTTGATATGTGAATTTGTTTGGTCAAATTCATTGTCCTCTCATCAAATAGTGTTAGCCAGTCAATCTTGAATCTTGTCAAATGTGTTTAGAGCATTAATGCATGTTAGGGCTGAGTGATATGACAATACATATCCTGGTAATGAAATAAAATATGAATCGATTAAACTTTTTAAAAATCATTTTCATAGATAGGTCTGTCGGAATAAGCAAATATATCTGTGCAGTTAAAGCTTAGTCTGGCTTAGCCAGACCTTCTGGAACCTTGGCCGCTTTGAATGGCCAAGGACCGCCCAAGAGGCCATATGATTGACATGTAAAGCAACCAATCACATTACGTTTTGTGCCATGTCATGCTTAGGGGCCTGAAAATGTCCCCACAGTAACAGACCGGTGTGTAGAACTCTTGGACTTATTTTAAAGAGTATATACTGCAAAATTTACATATTTCACATATTTTGAAAAATCCAGCATTTAGTTGATCCCGATAAGTGCTCATTGTCATAGTTATAAAACTGACGGCTTTCTTCTTCGTTGAAGGGGTTTGGTGTCACAGCATCTTGGTTTCCAGGCGGAATGTTGAAAAATGCGACACAAACGTTTCCTGGAAATCCAGTAGAATTCAATAAATCAGATAACGACGTTGAAATTCCTGAAGTGTTTCTAATTTTTTGTGCCATATGCATCAGACATAAATATGTGTATACATATCTATCTATCTATCCATCAGATGCTCAACAAAAGATCTGTGGGCTTGACATCTGAAGGCTGAGACTAGTTAAAGCTTTATTTATATCCTCGCCTTGTCCCTGCTGACTGCGCGTATACATCTTATATACAATATAATGAGATCTAATGAATATTCAAAGCTACCCAGCTCTCAAAGAAAACTTTAGAATGACCATGGCACTCTTGCAGATTAAAAAAGCATTTATTATCAGATGGCTAAAATAATCTAAAAACACTCCAATGCATTTCAGCACATGCCTCCTTCAGGGAGAGCAAACAACAAACTTATGCTGCGTTCACGCCATGTGGTAATTATGGTAATTTCGAGATGACAACATGTGACGTTCTACTTGGAGCTGTTCACGTCCTCAGACTCGGAATTATGCTTTTTCTATGGCAACAGTAGGTGTGTTCGACTTGAACCATGGCTACAGACGGCAGTCAATGAGATCAGCCGGTTGCAGTCAGGGGCGGAGTTGAAAATGTACATGTCAAGTCGGACACTTTCTGCTCTCGGAAGTGACGCTCATGCGGTGTTTGCATACTCTATCACAGATGAAGTGAATATATATATATATGCTTTCATTTATGTTTTATGATAAACGTGACTTAATATAACATTGCGACTACAGTACAGCTTTTGTTGTTCTAAAAACACAGATTTGTGGCCATTATTGGAATAAAAAGGTTAGATTAAACATGAAACACACGTGATCGTTGTCATGCTGTGAATCCGGCCATTCGTAAAACAGCTGTCGTCATCAAAGCTATTGCAGTCGCACTGAATAAACTGCAGCGGTTGAGTTAGCCGGCTGATCTCGAATGATGCCACTCGTGACAATCACCTGCCGTCGGTGCCATCTCAAGTTGGACACAATTTCTAACCGGCATGCATTGCTTCAAGTCAGAATTTGATCGATCTGCGCAGCACTGCGTTAAGTCGAACACACCTACTATCAACGCCTAAACAGAGCCCACGTTGGTCAGGCGGTACAACGGTCATGTGGTACAAGTCGTAGTTCTCAGAAGACTCCCAGTTCACAAGTTGTAATTACAAGTTCTATGAGGACGTGAATGCTTTTTACAAGTTGGAATCTCTTAATTACGGGAATTCCAATATGGCGTGAACGCACCTAGAGCACAGGCGAAAGCAGTGTCATTAAGTCATCTGATCATAGTCACGTGACAAACAACTCTCTATAACATTAAACATTGACAAAAACAGCATATTTTCATACTCAAGAAATATGACTTCAAATCTAAAAACTTATCATAATAAAACATTATAAAAAAGGAAAAAAGTCCAAGTCTTCATTTAATCCTGGATAGTATTAGCCTTTAATTTGTAAATCCAAAATGTCTCCTTTGTTTAGTTTAAGTTCTCTATTTCCTTTTCTAACAGCAATATTCACGTGGTCAATACCTTGGTTCTTTCACACTTGGCACTTTGTTTTGGAACCTGGAGCGTTTCCCACCTTAGCTCGGTTCGTTTGGGCATATGTGAACACGGCAATCGCCGTCGGATCCGCACCAAAACAATCGCGGCGAGATGCTGCAGTAAAGATGGTTTGCAGTTTGATATTCAGATTTCTTTTGGCTATGAATACACAGTGCGCTGTCATAAACATGCAAATAATACAGAATGTCGTTCTCCATGATGTGTGATTTATGTTGATGCTTTCCTTCTGGCGGAAATCAGGATTTTTTTCGATGCGATTTTTAATTTTATAATGCTTATAGCTCTGAAAGCTGGAAACTTAGAAGACTGAAACCGGTGTCATCTTAACCAGCATGATCTGCGATTTTTTTTTTCACAGCAAAGATCTTGTCGGTAAACCCCTTGGTTGTCCGCTATAAGGAATGTGAAAGATAAGCGCTCTTCATTTTAACGTCATTTACCAATAATCGTAATGTCACACGGTGCTGTACCAGTGAATAAAAGTTTTCATTATTAGGCCCTTCCCTGGGTCACGTACATCACTATTCTGATCTGTGAAAACTTTCACAGTTCGGTACTGATCAGCTGACCCTTCCCTGGGTCACTAACATCACTATTCTGATCTGTGAAGACTTTCACAGTTCGGTACTGATCAGCTGGCCCTTCCCTGGGTCACTAACATCACTATTCTGATCTGTGAAGACTTTCACAGTTCGTGGATCAGCTGACCCTTCCCTGGGTCACTAACATCACTATTCTGATCTGTGAAGACTTTCACAGTTCGTGGATCAGCTGACCCTTCCCTGGGTCACTAACATCACTATTCTGATCTGTGAAGACTTTCACAGTTCGTGGATCAGCTGACCCTTCCCTGGGTCACTAACATCACTATTCTGATCTGTGAAGACTTTCACAGTTCGGTACTGATCAGCTGACCCTTCCCTGGGTCACTAACATCACTATTCTGATCTGTGAAGACTTTCACAGTTCGGTACTGACCAGCTGACCCTTCCCTGGGTCACTAACATCACTATTCTGATCTGTGAAGACTTTCACAGTTCGGTACTGACCAGCTGACACTTCCCTGGGTCACTAACATCACTATTCTGATCTGTGAAGACTTTCACAGTTCGGTACTGACCAGCTGACACTTCCCTGGGTCACTAACATCACTATTCTGATCTGTGAAAACTTTCACAGTTTGGTACTGACCAGCTGACCCTTCCCTGGGTCACATCACTATTCTGATCTGTGAAAACTTTCACAGTTCGGTACTGACCAGCTGACCCTTCCCTGGGCCACTAACATCACTATTCTGATGTGTGAAAACTTGCGCAAATCTGAATATCAAACCGCAAACTATCTTTACTGCGGTGTCCGACGTACGATTGTAAAATGATCGAAAACTAACTCTGGAGCGGTTCGGTTGCAGTGAGAAAGCAATCTGATCGAACGGACCAACGAACAAGGCTATATCACAATATATAATGGGTAATTCCGGGGAAAGCAGTAGCTTTGTTATTTAACTAATACCTCTTTTAATGAACCTGTGAATGTCTGTGTGTGGGCATGTTTTTACTATTCAAAATCAAAGCGCTCCTTTTCATTTCATAATGCCGTCTTATTGCTCTCTTTGTAGTAGGTGCATTTTAAAAATGTTTTCCCTACGAATCCTGGACTCCTGCTCAAAACTATAAATGAATATAATGATAGCTACAAAAAATCCAAAGCTGTTGTTCCATTCTGACGGATGACAGTTGAGCGGAATCCTGGAAAATAACCCGTGGAACTTTGACCAATTCTGAGGACATTTTACTCATGCGTGACTTGTATTAACACATTTGGTCAGATTAGAAACTTTGCCGTGGGAAAGCGAACCGCATCAAGAAAAAAATGCAACATTGTAATCATTTTAATCTCTGTTTTTGGAACAGAGAAATCGATCTTCAGGTGTGAAAGCACAATTAAGCATCGACGGATTACTTTTATGCATTCATTTAAAATGTTTTGCCATAGGATTATCTTCATTACTGATGGCATATATGTGTTCTTTGTGCGTCTTTTTGTTCTTCAAATACAAAACACCTTAAATTGATGACATTCTAGTTTATTAATGAGTAGTTTGACAGTTAATAAAATGTCTCATAGAATAAACCTTGCATGTATTATCATCTAAGAATATTTTACCTTGTACCACATTATCGCAATGGTTACAATAATGACATTTAAAACCTAGAGCTCAACTGTGTCTTTGAAAGGCTGTTATTTGTTGCAGAAGATTTTCTTGGACTCTTCCTTGAATATTTCCTTTAGCCTGGCACCCATTTGGCCAAACTCACTGTCCTTTAAAGAGCAAACAAGAGAGAACAAAACACAAAACTATCTGTCAAAAATCAAATGTCCTCTTGTAAAGTTAATCATCTCAACAGTAATCATCAATAATGTCCAAGATATGTATCCACGTATAACACATTAAAAACAATAAAATTTTAACAAGCTCTTGATTTGTCTTTTGGCGATGTATTTCTTATGTAACTTGTTTAATACCCTCAATCGGTCCTTGGGGTCTATATGACCCCGATCGACTTTTCCTTGATTAAAAAAAAGGGTTCCCTTCATCTGAGAGGAAAAATATTTTGTGACTTTTCCTACATAATCTGTCTATACACACAAAAACCGGCTTGGTTCGATTGTTCTGAAGGTATGTAATTTTTTTTTTTACTAATCTGGTCTTTGGGGTCAATATGACCCCACATTGAAATGAATGGGAAATTTGAAAAAAAATCAATATTTTTTTCTTCATTTGTCAAAAAAAATCTATAAATCCGGCATAAATAAGAAAATTCACACACAGAAATGAAGGCCTACTACTAGAGCATAAATGTGATGTAGAAAAGACTGTAGAAAAGAATGCTCACACACACACACACACACACACACACACACACACACACACACACACACTTACATATGCACCCATGTATTCTCTCACTCTCTCTCTTTCTCTCTCTCTCTCTCTCTCTCTCTCTCACACACACACTCACACACACGCACACACACTCTGACTCCAAGTCTTGTCCTTTAGGTGTGTCTTAGGTGGCATTTTTCTGTCAAATTTCTGTGGCATTATGCAAAAATAGACATTTCAAAATGCACCAAAACTACAAAAATTCTACTATTTGAAAAAAAAAAATATTATTTTAAATGTCCTTTCTTATGTTTATATATAAATAAATTCAAAAAATGTATTTCAAAAGTTGTAATTCAAGCAGTTGGCTACATGCAGTAAAATGAATGGCTCTCTATTGGCCTCTGCTGGTCAAAACTATTTATTTCTTAAACTGAAAAGAATTAAGGTTTATCTCTAACCAGGAGATAGCGTACTTCTACACATAACACCTAGATCAATATCCAAAAACAATTTACAGTTTTTCTCAATTGATAAAACACTAAACCCTAATGTCTGAACCAAATGCTCAGTTGCCTGAACCCATTGATTGAATCAATCACTCTTTTGGCAAAACCATAAGCACTTTTCACCTGTTTAGACACAACTTGCCAACACATTTTCATTGTGATGCACCCGTGCTGCATAATGGTGAGCACAGGTGACAAAAGTCAAACACAATTAAAGCACAGGTTTCTCCACTTGAACACAACAACTCAAAACTGATCACACTTGTGGCTAATGATGTGAGGGAACATATACAGTAAGCCAGTTCAGAGAACACTGGTTTGTGAGGCCTGAGAGGAAGTGTTCATGTGAGAGGTGGTCGAGGTGGTCAGCAAAGACAAAGAACAGTAATATCTGATGAAATCCAAACATCAGTAGATTCACTGTGTCCTCCATAATCCGAAGATTTAGAGAAGAAAACAAGGAAATTACCATTTTTTGACATTATAGTCAAACAATTATTTTCTCACATTCACTTGCATTGACGATTTTTCAATCTAGAGGTCCAGTGGGGTTTTATGGATGGGCGGGACTTACCAGCTCTATAGTATGTCATACAGTAATTGCTGTCAACATTTACATACTGTACTATAATGTCAAAATATGGTAATTACCTGTTCTCTTCTCTAAATCTTCGGATTATGGTGGACACAGTGAATTTACTGATGTTTGGTTGTACCCTTTGTCAGCCTCCCTCATGCTCATACCATGGACAAGAACATGGTCAATCACAGTCGCTCTGATTTCATCAGATATTACTGTTCTTTGTCTTCGCTGACCTCCTCGACCACCTCGACCTCCTCTCACACGAACTCTTCCTATCTATGTTGTTGCCTGGCCAGACAAAATGTGGCCTGTGATGTGGATGAAGTCCTGTGGCCTGACCCAGTACGGAGACATGATGCTGTGGCTGAGTAATGCACTTATTTGTATATTTTTGTACTTTATTTTTACATGGGCTTACTGTTCACAAGTGGCAAACGCATAGGATTTCTGTTTGTTTTTACAAGTGCTACATGTAAATGCACAAGATTTCTGTTTTGTCTTTTTGTACAAGTGCTAAATGCACAGGTTTTCTTTGTTTTGCAACATGCATTTAGCCTACAGTGAACAATAAACATTTATTTCTCCAGCTTCATGTCCTGAGCATTGTGTTTTCTATTTTTCTACGTAGTGTTTAGTGACTGTTCAGTGGTGTTTTTAATTTTGATTGACTCGGGGCACGATTTGACAACATAGTTCAGTTTTGAGCACAGATTGAACTGTTTTGAGGTGAAAGTTTGGTTTTGCAAGAAGAGTCTGAGATTTTGTGAATATAGCTTGAAAATTGGGTTTTGTGTACACAGTTTAGAGAAAAGGAGAGCAGCTTTCAAGAAATATGTCTTAGCAATTGAGAAAAACTGTAAATTAAATTTAGATCATAATTTAAGTGAATTTTTCATAAAAAAATTAAAATTTCATATGCAAGCTTATGGTGTAGTTGAGGAATTGTGTGGTAAATAGGTACAAAAGTACTTAATATCTCCCAAAACACAGCATTAAGGAATAGATGAGAAGTAAACAAAAATATATATATATATTATTTGTATAATTAAAAATGTATATTTTTTGTATAATTTCTCTATCAATTGTTGGGGTCATATTGACCCCAAAGACCAAATTGATGAACTGGAAATGAAGACCTTTTTAGGGTTAAGTGGACCTTACCTTATTGAACGTGCTGTAGTTGCTGAAAATGAGCTGAAAGTCAGAAACGAATTCTCCTACTGCGTGATACTCCTTACTTTCCAACTGTCACAAGGAGGGTCAGAGACGTACGGATCCATTTGCAGCATTTATTTCAAACACAAAACAAACACAAAGGGGCAAGCAGAAATCGTGGTCAAAAACAGGCAGACAGGTCGGGGCTGGCAGCAAGAATCAAACACGGGAGGGAGTCCAGGAATCAAACACACGGGAAAACAAACACGGAAAGAAACGCTCGGAAATACAGACCATACGGAACAATAAGACTTCGCAAGGTGGCTGTGTGTGTGTGAGAAGCTTAAATGCAGTCAGTGTGATGAGGTGCAGCTGTGAGCGGTAATCAGTGCAGTGAGAAACAAGGAACAGGTGAATGCAGTGATTGGTGCAGTGGCTTGTGGGGAATGAAGTCCATGAAGTGTGGTGCAAGAGTTCATGATGAGATAGACCAGATACGTGACAGAGCCCCCCCCCCCCCCCCAAGGAGCGGCTTCCAGACGCTCTAACCACCTAATACAACCTGGAGGGTGGTGGAGCGGAGGCGGAACAGGGGGAGGGATGGAGGGCCAGGTCCATGTAGGGGTACTGGAACCACGAACTGAGGCGGAGCCGACGGAGGGAGAAGCCATGGTGGAGGAAGGGTTGGCTCCTGCATGGGGCCGACCGACGGAGGTGGAGCCCGAGGCGGAACCGGAGAGTCGATGGTCCTGGGCGACACAGAGGATCCGGAGGGCCAAGGCGGAACCCAAGGCTCTGGCGACCCCGGCGGAGATGGAGGTCCGGAGGTACGCAGCGGAGCCGGAGTGACAGAGGATCGAGGCTGTGCCCACGGGAGGGAGGAGGTCCACAGAGCCGGCAGGACGGAGTGACGAGGCGCAGCCGGAGGAGTAGAGTCCAGAGGCGAAGGTGGGGCGACGACTGACCGGGGCGGAGCCGGAGAGACGATGGAGCCCGGAGGAGCTGGTGGGCCGACGGCCGACAACGGAGACGAGGGAGCACAGAGCCGGGGTGGAGCCGCAGGGTCGGAGGGCCGAGGTGGAGTCCAGGACTCTGAGACTGGAGGTGATTGTGAGGGATCCTTCAGTCTGGACATCGATGGAAACTGGCAGTCCCACGGCAAGTCCTCTGCACCGAAGGTGGGATGTGGGTGAGCAGAGGGACTGTCAGGAGACAGAGGTGGCGGGACTGGAGCAGCAGGGGGGGGTGGGTGGGAACCCACACAGTCCATGCATGGCCTCCATGACCAGAACCGGGCAGCCAGGAATCTCAGGATGACTGGATGGAACCAGCGGAGGCTCTGGAAGGCTGGGCGGAGCCAGCGGAGGCTCTGGAAGACTGGGCTGAACCAGCTGAGGCTCTGGAAGACTGGGCTGAACCAGCGGAGGCTCTGGAAGACTGGGCTGAACCAGCTGAGGCTCTGGAAGGCTGGGCGGAGCCAGCTGAGGCTCTGGAAGGCTGGGCGGAGCCAGCTGAGGCTCTGGAAGGCTGGGCGGAGCCAGCTGAGGCTCTGGAAGGCTGGGCGGAGCCAGCTGAGGCTCTGGAAGGCTGGGCGGAACCAGCGGAGACTCTGGAAGGCCGGGCGGGACCAGCAGAGGGTCTGGGAGGGCAGCCATCTTGTGCAATGGCTCTGGAAGGGTGACCATCTTGAGAGCAGACTCTGGAAGGGCAGCCATTTTGCGAACAGACTCTAGAAGGGAGGCCATCTTGTGAACAGACTCTAGAAGGGCGTCCATCTTGTGAACAGGCTCTGGACTAGCAGACATCTTGTGCGGTGGCTCAGGGCTAGCAGACATCTTGTGCTGTGGCTCAGGGCTAGCAGACATCTTGTCCTGTGGCTCTAGTTTGGTGCAATTGTCCTCAGTGATATCCACAGTGAAAGAAGAACTGCTCAAAATGAGTGCATAGTCCATAAAGTCCTTTAAACTACAATTGAACCTCCCCTCAGGGAACCATGATTTAATGGACTCATTCAGTCCAAAACGGAATAACTCCTTAAGCATGACTTCATCATAAAATGGTACTTCCTTGGACAACTCACAAAACTGGTGAACATATTCATCAATGGGTAGATATCCCTGTCGCAGATCAAGTAGCTGGTTGACTGGGTCCATGTTAGCGCTGGTGGTGGGATAAGGCTGCTGGATCCTGGTGCGGCGAAGTCTTCTGTCACAAGGAGGGTCAGAGACGTACGGATCCATTTGCAGCATTTATTTCAAACACAAAACAAACACAAAGGGGCAAGCAGAAATCGTGGTCAAAAACAGGCAGAAAGGTCGGGGCTGGCAGCAAGAATCAAACACGGGAGGGAGTCCAGGAATCAAACACACGGGAAAACAAACACGGAAAGAAACGCTCGGAAATACAGACCATACGGAACAATAAGACTTCGCAAGGTGGCTGTGTGTGTGTGAGAAGCTTAAATGCAGTCAGTGTGATGAGGTGCAGCTGTGAGCGGTAATCAGTGCAGTGAGAAACAAGGAGCAGGTGAATGCAGTGATTGGTGCAGTGGCTTGTGGGGAATGAAGTCCATGAAGTGTGGTGCAAGAGTTCATGATGACAGGATAGACCAGATACGTGACACCAACTTCTGCTTTATTCTGTCCAGCCACATCGGCTGAGTTATGAACTCAGAGTATCTACGCACCTGGAAGTCATTTTATTTCTGGTTTTAATGCATTATAAATTTCAATTAAACTAAGGCATGAAAAGAGTACAGTTCTGAAGTTGGGTGACATATAAAAGAGAGCAAGAAGAAAAAACGAGACAATCTCACCTTTTTGCGTGGATCCTTAACAAGCACCTTCTGGTTGTCCTCTCTGTACACACACAACAGGAGGTAGTAGCAGTGCTATAGATGACAAACAACACACATATCCACAATTAGGCCCATAAATAATTATTCTGTTTCTAAACCTGCTGAGCAGCCTATGTAGGCAGCACATTGAAGCATTGAAGGCTGTTACAAAATGTGAGCACCTTAAATGTGTGTGTTTATCTTCTATATTAAGGTTGTGTGTGTGTGTGTGTGTGTGTGTGTGTGTGTGTGTGTGTGTGTGTGTGTGTGTGTGTGTGTGTGTGTGTGTGTGTGTGTGTGTGTGTGTGTGTGTGTGTGTGTGTGTGTGTTTACCAATATGTATTGAGACACTGGGGCTTTGGAAGCTTCTTGTTCAGACATGTTATTGGTGTCACACCATTGTTGACTCTTTCTTAACACACAAAAGGTACAAATCCATTCCCTACAAGCAAACACACACACACACACACACATATATAATGAAAGTACAGCACACTTGCTGATTTTCTGATTTCTGTTCTGTTTGTCTCTCTCACCCAGGTGAGTCTCCATTTACAGCTGGTATGTGACAGTCTGAATGAAAAGCTCGTGGACACTCATCACAACACATGAGATCTCCCTCAGAGCGACAAACGAAACACTCGTCATCATTGTTCTGGGCCATAGTCACAGGGCGGCATGACACAACATAACATTTTACAGAAATAAGCTCAAATGTATTTTGATTTTCTATCTTACAGTCTTGTTTTAATATATAGAAATCTAACCACAAGAAGTCATATTTCACTGCAAAATGGGGGGAAAAGTAATTGTATCAAAGATAATTAAATATTTGAAATTGTATGTTCAAGATTTTTACGTGTTTTGACATTATTTTCATAACCAAAAAGGGAACAGACGAAAACATTGACCAAACACTGGATTGTGGAGTTTCTTTTAAGGACTTACCATTCCAGCATCACTTTTATTGGACTACACTTCTTTGGATTGTATATACACCGGTGGACACTTTTTACTTGGAGCTTTCAACCAACTAGGATTCTTAAGGACTGTTTTAGGGTATGATTTGAATGGACAATCTGCTTTTAACAGCCTAAGTTATTCTGGTTTTACTGTGTTGTTTTAGTTCCTTGTGAATATTGTAAATACATTTATTTATTCACTTTACTTTTGTCGTTGTCTTATCTTTTTAAAACACTTATTTTATCTCACACAGCCTAATCTGACCCCTTTTAAATCACGGTAACATCTACCGATAAGGCTGATCGTTACATATGGTGGCCCGTACGGGGAACGTTAAAAGATTTTAAACGCTGTGTAGAGAAGAGTGTTTTAAGATGACGACAAACCACATTAATGCTGCTTCTTTTAATACATCTGCTGTTTTTAATGATGAACGGATTTTACATCACTGTGAGTGTGTACAGCTTTGCGCTGAGGTGGTTGCTCTTAAAAACATTGTTTTAAAATTGGAGAAGGATTTTAAAGACTCTGTTGAAAGTAATATTAACCGTGAAGTGTGTTTTAGAGACTCTGTGGATTTTAAGTTTGCCAAAATGGAGGAATCTATTAAGGATGCCGTGGCGACACTAGAGAGAGAGGTCTTCCACTGTTTTAAGAGGAGAGACAAGAAATGGGCGAAACAACTGGAGCAACAAAAGGATCCAGAAGTCGCCATCTCTCCTCCCACTGTGACGATCAGCCCAGTGCCTCCCACGTCAAACCCTGGCTTTCCTCCGGCTAACCATCCCAGCACATCTACCACTTCACGGACTATCAACAGAGCCATCGATGGAGAATTCTGTGCCACCATTCCAACCAGGTCAGACTTCGACACCATCTTCTCCATCCTCCCCTTCTCCAAAGAGCAACTCTGCAGCGCACTGGGTGATGACGACACTCTCCAGGGACTTTCCATCTCTCCCTCCACTCCACCGACCAATGGGATCGAAGTGCTCGACCACCAGGGCTTGCTGTATCGGCGGTTCCAGAAGGGGGGCGGCATCTACAAGATCCAACTAGTCGTCCCCAAGGCCCTGGTCCAGCAAACGGTACAGCATTTCCACCAGAGGACAGCAGGGAAACATCATCGACGTCTAAAGACCCTCCTGCTGATCCTCGAAGTTGCCTGGTGGCCTTCGGTCCGCAGCGATGTCTGGGACGTCGTCGAGAGCTGCAAGTCGTGTGGTGTGGAGGCCAAGGACTGTGCCGTCATCAACCCTACCAAGAACCCACCTCATCCACCTCAACCCCGTTCATCAGCACCTTCATCATCCATTAAAGAGACCCGCAAGCCGGACAGGAGGAAACGCCAGGGGGGCTGGCGGACCAGCGTGGCTGGGTGCAACAGTATCCTGGGAGGAGCGGCGCCACCTACCCTAGGACGCCCAGGCTGGTATCAGATTCCACCTCTCTCTAGTGTTTGCTTAGATTCCTCCGGCAGACTAGTGTGTGGGAGGGCCTAGTTTTATCCAACTTTTTACAAAGACATTTTAAGCCACACATTCTAGAGGATACCCACTACATGGACAATGGCTGACAGTACCTATATGGGACTAGCCTCTTCCCCGGGAGCCGTGGGCTAAGGGGGGGGGGGGGGGGGGGGGACTATGTGACACTGTCACACAGGACACATGTTTTAACCTGCTCGATATATTATGATTTTATGTATATTTGAGTTTTAATAGGTTTTCATGTTGTCTTAGCCATTTTATTCCTCTTAACCATTTTAATGTGTGTATGTCTTTAAGTGAGTCTGGGTCTGCTTGTCATGTGATCAGTCACATGACAGGAATCAGGAACTAAACAGTATAAAGGAAGCAGCATGTCAAACAATCAGGGTCATTGACCAAACACTGGATTGTGGAGTTTCTTTTAAGGACTTACCATTCCAGCATCACTTTTATTGGACTACACTTCTTTGGATTGTATATACACCGGTGGACACTTTTTACTTGGAGCTTTCAACCAACTAGGATTCTTAAGGACTGTTTTAGGGTATGATTTGAATGGACAATCTGCTTTTAACAGCCTAAGTTATTCTGGTTTTACTGTGTTGTTTTAGTTCCTTGTGAATATTGTAAATACATTTGTTCACTTTACTTTTGTCATTGTCTTATCTTTTTAAAACACTTATTTTATCTCACACAGCCTAATCTGACCCCTTTTAAATCACGGTAACATCTACCGATAAGGCTGATCGTTACAATATGCTTACTCATATTTTCTCTAAAATGATAAGATAATGATGATAATATAAGAAATGGCTATATATTTAGGTATTCTTCATCACTTAAACTGAGATAATAGACTATAAAAATACTGCTTTGTATTTTACACACCTTTTCATTGAAATATGCAATCAATTTTATCATGTCCACCGTGCAAAGTAATCAACTTCCACAAGAAATATAAACCATGCAATTATAAAAACCTCAAAATGTCAGGGTTAGCAAGAAGGGACCCAAATGCAGAGTGAATGAGACAGACAATTATTTATTGACAACACAGGTTCAGGGGTGCACAGGGGTGAACAAACATGAGCTCCAATCCAGCTGAAATAGAATTGTGCCTCCAGAGATGGACAATCTGGAGATTAGTCCCATACATATGGCCAAACCAGGCAGAAGACTGAGGGGATCGCCAGAGCAGAATACGCCAGAGCTAGCAGTCAGAGTGACGGGAAGCAAAGCAGGCCAGAATCAGAGATAGAATCTCAGCACCAGGCTTGGTTGGCGATCTGCCCAGGAGAACCAACAGGCAGGGAGTCTCAGGCTGGGAGGGCAGGACTGGAGGGAACACACAGCACAAACATACAAGACAACATTCAAGACCACACAACACTAATCAGCACAACACAGGGAGCAACATGTAATATGTAAAAAAATAAATAAATAATAATAATAAAGCAAAACAAAAAAGGTAAAAATGAAATGTCTGAATTTAGACTAACTACAGAATAACTACTAAAAATAATATTTTAAGCAAATATTAGCAAGAAAGCTAAAAGGTATAAATCAAAAACAAAAGCAGCAAAACTGCAGCAAGGATACACCAAACTACAAGGCAGGACTGGACTATAGAGCAGCAAGCACTGTCTCTATGACACAAGACAAACCCACAAACACTGAAGGAGAAACAGCACAATATAAAGAGAGAAAGGTAATGAGGGCCAGGTGAGCACAATTAGAAGAAACGAGGACTAGACAAGGGCTCAACAAGAGGGCGTGACCAAGGGAAACAAGGAGGTGGGACCACAGGAACACATGGTAGACACAAACAAAGACAAAGCCATGTGTTAAAGGTCCACTGAAGTGCCTTGAAACACGCAGCGTTATTCTATGTGGTGACGTACTTTTAACTGAAACAAAAACATATCGCCCAGCCCCGCCCACTAATTTTGAATAGCCAATAGCATTCCATTTATATCTGCTTGGGCAAGAGCCGTTGAGCTCGGTAAAGCCGCATTTGTAAGCTTATGACAGCCACAGACTAATAAATTACCCCACAAATTCAATATGAAACTTGCTAAAACGAAATAGTGATCATTATCATGCTGAGGCTGTGTAGTTTAATACATGCCGACCGTACATATGAGCACATATGATCTGCTCCGGGTTATTATTGCGTCTCTGTGTAGGGGGCGGGACACTACGGACTCTAGAGAGCATTTGATTGGTCAGAACGTTTGATGAGAAACTGAAGTGCACGGTGATATCATCCAAATCCTTGATTCATATTGGCGGAAGTGACGAGACTGTAAGTTTTGAATGCCCATATCTTTTAAACGCAAATTTTGTCTTTGTTATGCAACACACTAGCTTATAGATCACCTTAAGGCTAATATATTCATACTAAAAGCCAAAAAACTTAAATTTTGATTTCAGGGGGACTTTAAGACACAAGATAAACAAAGAAACATTAAACAAAGACAGCACAGACAAAGCTGCCAGGGCAGAGCCCTGACACAAAATGTTTTTCAATAATGTTATATGTTATAAATATAGTCCCCAAGTCATCTTCAACACTGTTAGTATGTACTTTCTTGCTTTATAAAATAGATAACAATTCCATTGTTTATTTTCCAGCTGGAATTCATCAACCCTCACTCCTACCTTTTTTAGTTTTTGAAATGTTATCCTGCTTGTCACACTCTTAAAGTTCCACCCAGGTTAACAGTCTGTAATATATCCACACATGGTATACTGCACATAAAGGAAGAAAGACAGACGTAACATTGACGTATAAGACCCCACAAACTCAAACTGAACAAATAGGAACTTAAATATGAAAACAACACAATAAACAACTAACAAGACACAGCTGAACAATTAAGAACATCAGTGACCATGACAACAAACAAAGTCTATGTGGTTGTGACAAGGCTATATTAAGAATATTTGTCTGGTAAAAAAAAAAAAATTAAAAACATACCTGACATAGTTATAATGTCACGATTTGAGTCGTCCTGTCATCACTAAGTCTTGCACTACACTTCATGGACTTCAGCCCCCACAAGCCACTGCACCAATCACTGCATTCACCTGCAGCTCATTCTCACACACACACAGCTGCAGCTCATCACACGGACAGCATTTAAGCCACTCTCACACTCAGCTTCTTCGCGAAGTCTTGTATTGCCCCGGCTGCATTTCTAAGCGTTTTCCCAGTTTCCTAGTCTCCGTGTTTTCAGAGTTTCTTAGTTTATTCCTGGTTTTGTTTCCTGTTTTGCCTTGTTTTCTCTGTTTGATTCTGTTGTTACTTTGGACTGCCCATTTGGTTTTTGACTCACGCTTGGTTACTGGTTTACTCTCTGGATTATCTTTGCTGTTGTTGTTTGCTGGTGTTGACCCTGTTTGCCCCGACTACGATCTTGACAATAAAATGCTGCAAATGGATCCGCACGTCTCAGTCTGACTCCCTGTTACAGAAGAGTTCGCCACTACAAGGATCCAGCAGCTTTATTCACCAGCATCACAATATGGACCCAATCGACCAGCTTCTGCTCCTACGACAGAGAAATCTCCCCATTGAGGAATATGTTCACCAGTTCCGTAAGTTTTCATACCAACTACCATTTTACGATGAAGCCTGGCTTAGGGGCCTATTTCGTTATGGACTTAATGAACCTGCCAAATCAATGCTGCCTGGAGGGGAATTTAACTGCTCGCTACAGGACTGTATGCAGTATGCACTGTTGCTATGTGGCTCACCGTTAACTGTGGGTGTTTTAGAGGAGCCACAGCACAAGATGTCTGCCCTTCCAGAGCCTGTTCACAACATGGCTGCCCTTCCGGAGTCTGCACCCAAGATGGCTGCCGCCACGCCCCAATTTGCACCCAAGACTTATCAAAGATTAATGTCTAACGTGGAGGACCCACCGCTGCTGTCGGCTCGAGCAGCTGGTCTCCCAACCAGCCTTCCAGAGCCTCCGCTGGTTCAGTCCAGCCTTCCAGAGCCTCCGCTGGTCCCGCCCGGTCTTCCAGAGTCTTCGCTGGTCCCGCCCAGCCTTCCAGAGCCTCCGCTGGTCCCGCCCAGCCTTCCAGAGCCTCCGCTGGTTCAGCCCAGTCTTCCAGAGCCTCCGCTGGTTCAGCCCAGTCTTTCAGACCCTCCGCTGGTCCCGCCCAGCCTTCCAGAGCCTCCGCTGGTTCAGCCCGGTCTTCCAGAGTCTTCGCTGGTCCCGCCCGGCCTTCCAGAGCCTCCGCTGGTTCCGCCCAGCCTTCCAGAGCCTCCGCTGGTTCAGCCCGGTCTTCCAGAGTCTTCGCTGGTCCCGCCCAGCCTTCCAGAGCCTCCGCTGGTTCCGCCCAGCCTTCCAGAGCCTCCGCTGGTTCAGCCCGGTCTTCCAGAGTCTTCGCTGGTCCCGCCCAGCCTTCCAGAGCCTCCGCTGGTCCCGCCCAGCCTTCCAGAGCCTCCGCTGGTTCCGCCCAGCCTTCCAGAGCCTCCGCTGGTTCAGCCCAGTCTTCCAGAGCCTCCGCTGGTTCAGCCCAGTCTTCCAGAGCCTCCGCTGGTCCCGCCCAGCCTTCCAGAGCCTCCGCTGGTTCAGCCCGGTCTTCCAGAGTCTTCGCTGGTCCCGCCCGGTCTTCCAGAGTCTTCGCTGGTCCCGCCCAGCCTTCCAGAGCCTCCGCTGGTTCCGCCCAGCCTTCCAGAGCCTCCGCTGGTTCAGCCCAGTCTTCCAGAGCCTCCGCTGGTCCCGCCCGGCCTTCCAGAGTCTCCGCTGGTCCCGCCCGGTCTTCCAGAGCCTCCGCTGGTCCCGCCCAGCCTTCCAGAGCCTCCGCTGGTTCAGCCCAGTCTTCCAGAGCCTCCGCTGGTTCCGCCCAGCCTTCCAGAGCCTCCGCTGGTTCCATCCAGTCGTCCTGAGATTCCTGTCTGCCCGGTTCTGGTCACGGAGGCCATGTATGGACTGTGGTTCCCACCCACCCTCCCTGCTGCTCCAGTCCCGCCACCTCTGTCTCCTGACAGTCCCTCTGCTCACCCACATCCCACCTTCGGTGCAGAGGACTTGCCGTGGGACTGCCAGTCTCCATCAGTGTCCAGACTGAAGGATCCCTCACCATCACCTCCAGTCTCAGAGTCCTGGACTCCACCTCGGCCCTCCGACCCTGCGGCTCCACCCCGGCTCTGTGCTCCCTCGTCTCCGTTGTCGGCCGTCGGCCCACCAGCTCCTCCGGGCTCCATCGTCTCTCGGGCTCCGCCGCGGTCAGTCGTCGCCCCACCTTCACCTCTGGACTCTACTCCTCCGGCTGCGCCTCGTCACTCCGTCCTGCCGGCTCTGTGAACCTCCTCCCTCCCGTGGGCACAGCCTCGATCCTCTGTCACTCCGGCTCCGCTGCGTACCTCCGGACCTCCATCTCCGCCGGGGTCGCCAGAGCCTTGGGTTCCGCCTTGGCCCTCCGGATCCTCGGTGTCACCTAGGACCATCGACTCTCCGGTTCCGCCTCGGGCTCCACCGACTCCACCTCCGTCGGTCGGCCCCATGGAGGAGCCAACCCTTCCTCCACCATGGCTTCTCCCTCCGTCGGCTCCACCTCAGTCCATGGCTCCATTACCCCCACATGGACCTGGCCCTCCATCCCTCCCCCTGTTCCGCCTCCGCTCCACCACCCTCCGGTTTCATTAGGTGGTTAGAGCGTCTGGAAGCCGCTCCTTGGGGAGGGGCTCTGTCACGATTTGAGTCGTCCTGTCATCACTAACTCTTGCACTACACTTCATGGACTTCAGCCCCCACAAGCCACTGCACCAATCACTGCATTCACCTGCAGCTCATTCTCACACACACACAGCTGCAGCTCATCACACGGACAGCATTTAAGCCACTCTCACACTCAGCTTCTTCGCTAAGTCTTGTATTGCCCCGGCTGCATTTCTAAGCGTTTTCCCAGTTTCCTAGTCTCTGTGTTTTCAGAGTTTCCTAGTTTATTCCTGGTTTTGTTTCCTGTTTTGCCTTGTTTTCTCTGTTTGTTTCTGTTGTTACTTTGGACTGCCCATTTGGTTTTTGACTCACGCTTGGTTACTGGTTTACTCTCTGGATTATCTTCGCTGTTGTTGTTTGCTGGTGTTGACCCTGTTTGCCCCGACTACGATCTTGACAATAAAATGCTGCAAATGGATCCGCACGTCTCAGTCTGACCCTCCCTGTTACATATAAAAGTTCTGTTTATTTGTAGAAGGTTGGTGAGCTAAATGTTGATCACTTAAAAAGCTATGACCAACTTAGCTTAAATATACAGTGGTGTGAAAAAGTGTCCCTTCCTGATTTTTTATTTTTTTGCATGTTTGTCACACTTTGATGTTTCAGATCATCATACAAATTTAAGTATTAATCAAAGATAACACAAGTAAACACAACATGCAGTTTTTGAATGAAGTTTTTTATTAAGAAGGGAAAACAAAATCCAAACCCACATGGCCCTGTGTGAAAAAGTGCTTAATAACTGGTTGGGCCACCCTTAGCAGCAACAACTGCAATCAAGCGTTTGCGATAACTTGCAATGAGTCTGTTACAGCACTGTGCAGAAATTTTGGCAGAATTGTTGTAATTCAGCCACATTGGAGGGTTTTCGAGCATGATCCGCCTTTTTAAGGTCATGCCACAGCATCTCAATAGGATTCAGGTCGGGACTAGGCCACTCCAAAGTCTTCATTTTGTTTTTCTTCAGCCATTCAGAGGTGAATTTGCTGGTGTGTTTTGGATCATTGTCCTGCTGCAGAACCCAAGTTCGCTTCAGCTTGAGGTCAAGAACAGATGGCCGGACAGTAGACAGCAGAATTCATGGTTCCATTTATCACAGCAAGTCTTCCAGGTCCAGAAGCAGCAAAACAGCCCCAGACCATCACACTACCACCACCATATTTTACTCTTGGTAAGATGAAAATGTGTTATATCTGGTGTTACTTTTACACCAGATATAATGAGACACAAATCTTCCAAAAATCCAACTTTTGTCTTATCAGTCCACAGTATTTTTCCAAAAGTCTTGGGGATCATCAAG
Organism: Garra rufa; assembly: GCF_049309525.1. NCBI lineage: Eukaryota > Metazoa > Chordata > Actinopteri > Cypriniformes > Cyprinidae > Garra > Garra rufa. The sequence goes on from NC_133361.1 coordinate 51,877,234, forward strand.
ATGTTTTCTGGCAAAACTGAGACGAGCCTTTATGTTCTTTTTGCTCAGCAGCGGTTTTTGTCTTGGAACTCTGCCATGCAGCCAATTTTTGCCCAGTCTCTTTCTTATGGTGGAGTGATGAACACTGACCATAACTGAGGGAAGAGAGGCCTGCAGTTCTTTAGATGTTGTTGTGGGGTCTTTTGTGACCTCTTGGATGAGTCGTCACTGCGCTCTTGGGGTAATTTTGGTCGGCCGGCCACTCCTGTGAAGGTTCACCACTGTTCCATGTTTTGGCCATTTGTGGATAATGGCTCTCACTGTGGTTCGCTGGAGTCCCAAAGCTTTAGAAATGGCTTTATAACCTTTTCCAGACTGATAGATCTCAGTTACTTTCTTTCTCATTTGTTCCTGAATTTCTTTGGAGCTCAACATGATGTGTAGCTTTTGAGGATCTTTTGGTCTGCTTCACTTTGTCAGGCAGGTCCCATTTAAGTGATTTCTTGATTGCGAACAGGTGTGGCAGTAATCAGGCCTGGGTGTGGCTAGAGAAACTGAACTCAGGTGTGATAAACCACAGTTATGTTTTAACAGCGGGTGGGGGGAGCGAACACTTTTTCACACAGGGCCATGTGAGTTTGGATTTTTTTTCCCCTTCATTTAAAAACTGCATGTTGTGTTTACTTGTGTTATCTTTGATTAATATTTAAATTAGTTTGATGATCTGAAACATTAAAGTGTGACAAACATGCAAAAAAATAAAAAATCATTAAGGGGGCCAACACTTTTTCACAGCACTGTATATAGGCCTAATATATAGCTGTAAAATATACAGTTACATGGCCCACTATGCCATTTTATTGGAAAGTTTCTAAACAAAACCTCCAGTATTTTTGGACAATCCTCTGGGATGCCATGAGTTCCATCAAAAAGACTTATGACATACAACATTACTTGCCCATCTCTCTTCATAGAACCCAAAATGGCTGTTTTGGAGAATAACAAAATAAAATATTATAAAAAATTAAGCAGTGTGTTGAAGAGATAGTTTACTCACTCTCATGTCGTTCCAAATCTGCAAGACTTCTTTCTTCTAACACAAAAAAAAGAAGTTTTGAAGAACTCTCTGAAAAAGAGCTCAATACTTTCTGTAATGGCTAACATTACCTTAAAAACTAACTCGCACAGGAAACAATAACACATATCAACATGAATACATCTGTCTCCACATCCTACCTCTCTTTCTTCTTTTTCCCTGTCTTAAATCACTCGATTTAACTCAGAATAGTTATATAGACAATGTAAATTTAAGAAATAGATTTTCTTCAAATAGCTAGTTCATGGAAAGACTCACACATAATATTAGTGCAGATATCACTTGGTTTAATATCTAAAACAATGACATGACAAGACAACATGTCAATCAGTATCTAAAGACAGACCTGACAGATGCATGTGGGCTCAATAATAAGCACCTTCTGTAATTATGCTATTTTGGTTTGGTATTTGTTTTGGTATTTTATGCATTTATTACTCACAGTCAGTGTCAGGTTTGACATGTTTGTTTTATTTTTTCTTATCTCTTACTTTTACTTCGTTAAGAAATAGCCTAAAATACACTGATGGCAACCATTTGTATTCTGTAGTATTTTTGCTATATTACCCTAATGGCAAGTTTATGATTTGTTTAAATAATACACATTTTATTTAACATCTTTATCACAGAATAAGGCTGAAAATATATTTTATAGTTACTATAGGCTACTGTAGCCTAATAAATGCTATGTTAAAATATGGGAGATTCCCAGGAAAAAAACAGGTATGATACAGGCTGCAGTTGCCACATAAAATGTGCTTGCATTAGGCCTACGTAATTCACGAATAGACCAAAAAACAAACAAACAAACAAAAATAAAATGTTTTTAATAGTATATAGCCTATATCCTGTGTGGTATCAAAATATCACATTTTCACAGTCAACACTGAATTGATTATATGAGCTGCTCTCTTTGCTGCCACACATTTACAAAATGTGTTTTTATTAACTATAAATGTCACATGATTTAATGACTGAGACTTATTTGACATAGCCTACTTTATGTATGACAAGAGGACAATGAATGACTAATCCATTTGACATACGTATCAGAAAACGTGCAATGTGTGTTTTTAGTGTGTCAATGTACATGTGATGAGATCCATTTCCTCATGCTCCCATTAAAAGAAAAAAAACCTGTACTTCATTTTTGGATGAACCATGTTTATTCATCTGCTAAAAATTTTAAAGAAAAATATAAAAAAATAATTTTTTAATTGTATGTGGTTATTTTTTCACAGTATTATAAAATGAAAACTTTCATAGCGACTCATATTGTCATACAGTAACAGCAACATACCTCATATTAAACAAGTCCATAAGCATATTACTTAATTCAACATACGACGAGCACCAAATATAAGGATTCAAATTAACCCTAAAATGTAAATTTGGATATTCAGTTTGAGAATTTTGTAAACAAACATTACAGCATGACATAAATGAAGAAATATTTTAGATTCCGCATTTCACAGGTACATTAGATAAGCAAAATCAGCAGACAAACACATGTTGACATTGTTCAGATGGTCACAAGATGTTATTTGTCTCATTCTCAGATTATGCTGAAGAACTAAATTTTTGACACAAACTTGTGGTGTTCATGCCAAAAATATCATTTGTAAATCTTGTACTAAAATCATCAAATAAGCACCTGGATCTCTCTTATATACATATTAAGAAGCTGTAGCTGCTGTTTATGTCTTAAACTGACTGAAGTTTCTCTCTATGTGAAGTCAGCACTACTGTGGTCTACTGGCTTCAGAATCCAGATCATCTACTAGATGAGGTTCGTTCTCCTTCAGCAATCTGTAGAATTCTGCTTTTACAGAAGCTCCTCCAGAGTCAAGAGCCACCAACAACAGTCTTGTTTTGTCTGGACATGACTCTTTAGCAAGAACTTTCCTGTACATTTCACCTGTAATCATGTTTTTGGTCCTCAGACAATCAGCAATCGCCATCACTGATGAAACTCTCTGAATGAGGAGATGTCTGTTTTTGTCCACAAATTCAGATTCTGATTAAAACAAAAAAAAGATTCAACTTTTTTAGAAAGTTTTGTGCGTAACAGAAAAAAATGATCAACTACTGCAACTGAGTTCATACCTGTGAGCTGTCTGTGAGCTGGACGATCTACCTCTTGGCCTGATGTTACTAACAAAATAGAAAAATCAGTCCAATTAACCTTATCCAATTAGGAACTGATCAACAGGACAATCCAGTCACTTTTTAATATATTTTAATTAAGAACCATTAGAAACATGTCAACAGTAATAGTAATAATTACGTACTTGCTTCTTTTGGAGTCTTAAGGAATAAAACACATTACTGCATTCAGACAGTGTTATTTAACTATAACCCTGAAGAAAACTGCTGCATTTTAGGCACCCACAGGAAGTGTTTTTTTTTTTTGGCTGGGTTCTCCCAACTGGGTGATGAGGCATTATCCTCACTACTTCTATCATTTATTTGTCTCATTCATTACCTGTAAGAAGGATTTGTTGGGTAGACCACACTTCCCTTCTTTCAGTGTTGTCCATAAGACTTAGCTTGACCTCCTTATTTCTGACATTCACAAACACTTCAAATGTGGGATGACAGTTTGGACTAAAATGTAACTCGAACACCTTAGTCTGAAAAAAGGACAAGAAAATGAAAATGATTCATGGGCAGAAATAATTAAAAGACCAGATAAACCAGCTCTAATCTTTGTGCGAAAATAACTAGAAATGAATCAGGAAATTAAATTGAGAAGAAAAAAACTAAATCTATACTTCAGTGACATTGTTAGTGGTATTAAAGAGATCACCCAAAAATGTAGCCCTGATGTTGATTCAGCGCTGTATATTAATTTTCTCCTTAATTTTAATTTTGGGTGAACTAACCCTGTAATTATAACTAGATTTTTGCAACTAAATATAATGAACTATGTTGAAATGAAATATGATGTTACCTCTGGCTGCACTGTAAATGTCTCTGCTTGACAACACAGACGGTAATCTGTTTCTGGGGTGAGCCTAAACTGTGAAGTGGCTTTAATGTCCATATTCTCCGCATGCTGGTCCTTGACCTTAAGAAAAAGTTGAGGTTAGGAAGAGGCTGTGAAGGCCAGCCAGAGCCTATAGGTAACAGAAATGGTCTCTTCCAACATAATGAGACGATGGCACCTTAAATAATTACTTAACAGCCTTTATTTTTAACACTAATAAATTTCATATTTAGGCAGGGGCATTTCCTCGGAGGAGACAGGGGAGGCATGTGCCTCCTCAAAATATTGGATGAGAAAAAACAATGCCAATCTTACAAAATATAACATTACAATTAGGATCATTGAGTAATGTTAAGCAAGGTAACTTTATTCCTTAAATATTTCCTTTTAATATGGATCTGAGTGCTTAAACAAACCAAGACCAATTTTCAGTATTATATTATCATTTAAACAAAAAATATGAATACCTCTGTCAGTGGAACATTTGACGGGAGCAAATGGACACCCAGTACGTTTTCTCTCTGTCTCTCAGTTACTGGTCGCTGAAAGACAAGTACTTGGGCATTGACAGGGCGAGGAGGGAATAATATCCTTTTTATGAGCCCAAAAAAGGAGAGATGTTTGATGTCAATCATCACATGAGCTTCAGTCACTTTCAGAGGATCCATTTTTGCCAAGTTACCATCAGTGACATGTGCTACAGCTAAACCATCCATGTCTTTCTCTGTCAAAAAATATATTTTATTATTTAATACACAGATGGTGTATTAATTGTCAAACAAAGCTGATAATTTAAACTAATTTAACATATGGAAATGACCATACCAGAGAATATTTCACAGTGTGGAAGGTGCAGTCCTGAGATTGCCCCATCAAAACAGTCAATGTCGTACAAGGGTCCTGCAGGCTCCATCTTGCCCAAACCATCTAACAGACGAGGATCCCATGAGACAGTTTTATACAGCACCTCTCCTTTACCCTCCATCACAAACACAAGGCTGGTCAAACTGCAACGAAACTGACCAGCATATGGACACTCAAACCTAGGGGAGTATTTTTGTGTTATTAAATAATAATGGCCTGCTTCTTTTATTATTTGACAATACAGGGTTTTAGTACATTAAACGCACCTAAATCTACAACAGCAACTTCCCAGAAACAGGAAAGTTGATGACTGAAGTCACACATTAAAAAAATAAGTGTTCAATACCTGTATACATTTTTCTGTTGGTCCTTATCATTTCCCTTAAGTATTTTAGGTGTGAAAACTTCTTTATTTTCTGAGGACTGAAGAAAAAAAAAAGCATTGGCACCTAAATGATAAATACAATACAACACAAAAAAGAAATAAACAAACAGACATTTAGCATCTAGGATGGCTAAAGTTTTCTCCATGACATGATTGTGAGCTTGAGTCACTTGAGGAATGTCAAATGAAAAGCAGAGGAAAATCAAAACCTGATATTGAACATAAAGAGACAAAGTACATTTTGGGCACATGTTCTCTTTTCACTCTTCCTCTGTGGACACTGAAGACGGCCATCCTGAAAAAATGAGAAAGTATGTGATCACGTAATAATACGCTATAAAAAAAGACTGTGAATTTAACGGTAAAAACTGTAAAAATACTACGGTAAAAACCTGTGAAATGGTTAACGGTAAGTTCCCCTTCTATGTACAGTGAAAAACTGCATGTAATTTTTACGGGAGTATACCGTTTTTGGAAATGAAAAAGAACGTACAATTTACAGTGAATAATCGTAAATTTACATTCCCAGAATTACCTGTTTAAAAAAAAATATATTTGATGTTTTTTTTGTTGGAATAACTTTTTCTTCTTAGTTTTTTCTTGGCAGTTTTGTACATAAGGGTTGTATGTGTGTTACCATGATGGTGTTTAGTGTTTGTGTAAATGACACTGTGTACCTTCTATATAAGTTATTACTTAAAACCTCCTTGTGATGGGCTTTGGTTCATCATGTGATGTTGTCATCACCACCTACTTTTGGTGGTTATCAGTGTATTACAAAGGTACAAAACAGATTTAAGTATTTAAAAAAGTTGGTACATTACCATTATATCAGCGAAATTACGGTATTTACCTGTACATTTAAGTGAAAACCGTAAAATGTAAAACATTGCTACCGTATTTTTTTACAGGAAAACTCTGGTAACCACAGCTGCCAGTTTTTTTACTGTAAATTTTACGGCTTTTTTTTTTACAGTGTAAAAAACTTGTAATACTAACTTCACAGTTACATAACTGTAACTGTAACATATATATGACCAACCACCTGACCAATATTATGTTGGTCCCACTTTTGCTGCCAAAACAGCTTTGACCCAACAATCTGTAAGTGTTTGCATTATTTACTTGTATGAGTTTCTTAAGCGGTATGTTTTCGCAAAGGATGCTGAATTTCCAGTTTTTGCACTTTTCCTTCCCCCCAAACTTCTCAAAATCAGTGGGGGTGAACCAGCGTTCCTGGGAATAAATACACTTCTCCCCTACAAGAGACAAGGATAGGATGCATTCAGATCAAACAATCTGCCCGTAAAAAATGATAATAATACATACTGTAATAAAATTAAGAGAAATGATAGCAAATGATGTTGAACCTCCGATCAGTTTGTCCCGATAGAGAGTGCCTTTTTTATCCCCACAGGTTACAGTCAGCTGAGTTTCATAATCAGGCCACGGCCACATCTGTTGCTCGTCTCCTTTCTTCACATGAGACGCTGAGAAAGATCATCACCTTTAATTATTATTTCATTTTCAGTTATTTTAGCAAAAGTAGAACTAAACAAAAATAAGAAATGTTTCCTCTGCAACATCTGTTGCTATACATATGTTATATATATATATTATTACATATATTACATAACTATACATATATTTTATTATTTTAGTTTACTTTATTGCAAGTAACAAAAATGTCTTTTATGGTTTAGTTTTAGTGTTATTTAACTATAACCCTGAAGAGAACTGCAGTAGTTCAGGGGTTTTGTCTGTTTTCTTCTGACTGGGTGTGAACACAGAGAAAAGATCAGGATAATCAATATCCACACTACTTCTATCATCTTGACGTCTCATCATAGCGTAGCTCTTCTCCTTCCATTTCTTTTCTTTTTTTCATTTTCTTCTTCCTCTGTCTGTGTCTCAACATCTGGAGGTTTGTCACAGAGTTTGATAGGGCCAGGGACAAAGAAAATAATCAAAAGATACTGTACATATACACTACCGTTCAAAAGTTTGGGGTCAGTACATTTTTATTGTTTCATTTTTTTTAAAGAAATTAATACTTTTATTCACCAAGGATGTATTAAGTTAATAATTAAAAGTTTATTGAAAGTTAATAATAAATAATTTACATTGTTATAAAATATTTATATTTTGAATAAACACTGTACTTTTTAAACTTGTTATTCATGAAAGAATCCTGAAAAAAAAAAAAAATCACAGGTTCCAAAAAAATATTTGGCAGCACAACTGTTGATATTATCCAGCATTGATCATTCTAATAATAAATCAGCATATTAGAACGATTTCTGAAGGGTCATGTGACACTTAAGACTGGAGTAACAGCTGATAAAAATTCAGCTTTTCATCACAGGAATAAATTCTATTTTAAAGTATGTTAAAATAAAAAAATATTTTATATTGTAAAAACATTTTTAATCAAATAAATGCAGCCTTGGTTAGCATAAGAGACTTCTTTAAGGACTATTACAAGTCTTACTGACCCCAAACTTTTGAACGATAGTGTATATGAACTAGGGATGCACCGATACTTATCGGCCGATCACTTGCGCGTTTTGTCAGTAAAGCCGGTTCTGTAATCAGCGGTAAATGCCATCAGGTGCGTGATTTCACGTTGAGCCGTATATACTACACACAGCCGTTGTTCACTGACGAGCTGCGCACATTCACACTGATAATGAACATTGATTTGCGCAGCTCGTCGGTAAACAACGGCTGTGTGTAGTATATACGGCTCAACGTGAAATCACGCACCTGATGGCATTTACCGCTGATTACAGAACCGGCTTTACTGACAAAACGCGCAAGCATGATCGGCCGATTCATATCGGTGCATCCCTAGTGTGAACCCATTCTTGCTCCATCATAGCATATAACACAGTGTTAGCCTCTAGATAACAAAACAAATCCCAAAATAATCAAAACTACCAGCAGACTTCTTAT
>NC_133361.1:51886001-51924063 GCF_049309525.1 Garra rufa
AAAATTCCTACTGTAAAGGTATCAAAATGTAATTTTTGATTAGTAATATGCATTGTTAAGAACCTAATTTGGACAACTTTAAAGGTGATTTTCTCAGGATTTTGATTTTTTTGCACCCTCAGATTCCAGATTTTCAAATAGATGTATCTCGGCCAAATATTGTCCTATCCTAACAAACCATACATCAATAGAAAGCTTATTTACTGAGCTTTCATATTCTATATACATCTCAGTTTTGTAAAATTTAACCTTATGACTGGTTTTGTGGTCCAGGGTCACACATATATATATATATATATATATATATATATATATATATATATATATATATATATATATATATATATATATATATCAGTGAAATTAAAACAACACTTTGACTGTGATTTCGAGTGCCTGAAGTGCTGTTTCTGTATTTTCACTCTCATCTTCTTTTTGTATCTCAGCATCTCCTCTGAAGAAAGGAGACGAGCAGGAGATTTGGATGTGGCCTATTTATAAAACTCAGCTGCCTGTAACCTGTGGGAATAAAGAAGGCACTCTCTATCGGGACAAACTGAGCGGAGGTTCAACAGAGTTTTTGCTATAATTTTATTAATTTTATTACAGTATTTGTTATATTTTTATGGGTGGATTGTTTGGACTGAATGCATCTTATCCTTGCCTCCTGTAGGGGGAGAGTGTATTTTGTCCAAGGGATGCTGGTTCACCCCAGCTGATTTTGAGAAGTTTGGGGGGAAGGAAAGGTGCAAAAACTGGAAATCCAGCATCCGCTGCAGAAACACACCACTTAAGAAACTCATAGAAGTAAATAATGCAAACACACACCTAGCACCTTTTCATGTTTGAAAAAATATTTGATTGTAAAACTCTAGCAACTTATAGCAGGAATGTGCTTCTAATTCAAAGCAAAAGTACAGCACATATTTTTGCATCAGCCCTTTAAGTTTACAACATATGATGTAAATATGTAAACAACAGACCTCTCATATACATGTGTGATTACTTCCTTTCTCATTTTTTCAGGAGGGCCATCTTAAGTGTCCACTGTTGGAGAGAAGAAAGAGAACATGTGTCCAAAATGTACTTTGTCTCTCAATGTGAAATATCAAGTTCAGCTTTTTCCTCTGTTTTCCATTTGACATTCATTAAGTAAATTTGTTCCTTCCTGCAGAACATGAATGAGAAGTTTCCTGTCAGCTCATCTGAGAGCTCCAGTGAACGTGAGTACCCATCATCCTCACTCATTCACATTCTCTCTGCTGTCTGTCTGAATGCAGTAATGTGTTTTATTTCTCAAGACTCAGAAACAAGCTCTGGTTCAGTGGAGGAAAGTGATTCTGAAGATTTCCAGGAACAGGGAGGGAAAGGAGGAGGAACAGTGTTTAGAGGGAGAGTCGAGGAAGAGGAGGAGGAAGAAGAAGACATGGCAGATCTGTCAGTTTTCCAGGCTCCCTCTTTACCAGTCACCTGTGTTTCACTTACTGGGACTCTGTACAAATACAGGTTTGCTTCAGGTACGTTATTGCACTGATTTGTGTAGAACTTAGTTTGTTTTGTCTGTGTCGAAGGATTGAGTGGGAAGTGTTTATGTTTCTGTTGTGTCTCAGGGAGTCGTGGGAAGTGTATACGTACTGAGGAAAGATGGTTCACTCCGGAGGAATTTGTAAAGCAGGAACAGACTCTCACTGATGGACACTGGAAGAAAGATATACTGTGCCATGGAAAGACGCTCAACTTTTTACACCAAGTAACAAATTAAATATAGATACAAACATCATGTGTATTTTATTTTTTATTTGTTTGTTTATTTATTGTTTGTATGTAATTTCTAGAAAAAGGTCCTGCGCATCCATTCCCTTCTGTGTGAATGTGGAAAATGCAGTACTCAAGAGGAAGATGTGGTGAGAAACATCTCTACCTCTACCAATCCCTTTTTAATGGTTATGAAAATAATGTCAGAATTAGAAAAAAGAAATCTTGGACTTACAATTAGCTTCATTTTCTTGATGCAAAATATGTTTTTTCACTTCTGTGGTGTAAATGACTAAAATATGACATGTTGCGCTTAGATTCCAATACATCAAAACAAGTTTGTAAGTGTAATGCATTTGATCTTATTTCTGATGTTATGTCGTCCTCTTAAAAATGTTATGTCGTCCTCTTACTAGATGGACCAGAACAATGATGATGAGTGTTACGTGTGTCGCTCTGAGGGAGATCTTGCATGTTGTGATGAGTGTCCACGAGCTTTTCATTCATACTGTCACCTACCAGCTGTAGATGGAGATTCACCTGGGTAAGAAAAAATAAAACATAAAGAAAACTAATAAATCAGCAAGTGTGTATGTTGGGCATTCCTCTTGTACATGTGTATGTTTGCTTGTAGGAAATGGATTTGTACTTTTTGCGTGTTAAGAACCAGTCAACAATGGCGTGTCTCCACTAACATGTCTGAACAAGAGGCTTTCGATGCCCCAGTGTCGCAAAATATATTGGTAAACACACATGCACACACACGCACACACACACACGCACACACACACACACACACACACACACACACACACACACACACACACACACACACACACACACACACACACACACACACACACACACACACACACAAATTCAGCACCTTAATATAAAAGATAACCACAAGGTGCTCATATTTTGTAACAGCTTTCAATGCCTTAAAGTACTGCCTTTAAAGCAGGTTTAAAAACAGAATAATTATTTATGGGCCTAATTGTGGATATGTGTGTTGTTTGTCATCTTTAGCACTGCCACTACCTCCTGTTGTGTGTGTACAGAGAGGACATCCAGAAGGTGTTTATTGAGGATCCACGCAAAACAGTGAGATTGTGTGCTTTTCTCTTCTTGGTGTCTTTAACATGTCAATTAACTTCAGAATTTTACTCGTTTCACATCTTAGTTTAATTTAAAATAGTTTATAAATAGAATAAAAGTGATGAAAGATATGAAAAGAAATTAAAAATAAATAAAACCAGAAATAAAATGACTTCCAGGTGCCCAGATACTCTGAGTTCATAACTCAGCCGATGTGGCTGGACAAAATAAAGCAGAAGTTGGAAAGTAAGGAGTATGAGACGGTAGGAGCGTTCGTCTCTGACTTTCAGCTCATTTTCAACAACTGCAGCAGGTTCAATAGGGTAAGATTCACTAAAGCACGTTAGATAATAAATAAATCACTAAAAACAGATAAAGAGCTTGTTAAAATTAAGTTGTTTTGCAGTGTCTTATACATGGACACATATCCTGAACATTATTAATGATTATTGTTATGATTAACTTTACAAGAGGACATTTGATTGTTTTTTGACTGATCGTTTTGTATTTAATTCTCTTGCTCTTTAAAGGACAATGAGTTTGGCCGAATGGGTGCCAAGCTGAAGGAAATGTTTGAGGAAGAGTTCCAGAAAATCTTCAGTATTCAATAACAGCTCTCTTTTACATGTCTGTCAAAGTTACAACTGAGATCTGGGTAGTGTTGAAGATTCATGAGATCTCATTATGATGTATAAAATGTACATAATTTTTAAATTCTGCAGTCCTGCGATGAGCGCTTTGGAGAATGGATGGATGCAATACATGACTTAGTTGCTGTTCAACATTGTACGTCCTTTTTTGGTAACGCCATCTTTCCAGTCCAATGAGGTATTATGTCATTCTCAACACTGGTTACTGATGGCAATTTGATTGTCAATACAAAAGATCTCCTACTATCAGCTTTATCTCCTACTTCATACAGACCTTAATCACTGTCAGTGTTCAGGTACCTTAAAGGTGAAGGTGCCATTTCTGTAATTGCAAATAGGTTCCTAAACAATCCGACCATACTTTTTGACCTGCTTTATCTTCCATTGTTTAAAAAACAGACAGCCCTGCCACCAAACATACTGCATTAAAAACACTACAGAAACAGATATTTGCACTCATTTTTGAGTTTTTTTTTTTAAATATGTCTTTGCATTTTAAGCTGAGATGAATCAAATAATTTTAATGATAAAATTGCACAATTCACCTTTAAGACCAAAAACAAAATATATTGCAGCATTTTGTTATTTTAATAATTTGCTGTTAGTTGTTCGGTTGTGGTTGTTTTTACATATACATATAAATAAATTGATACCTGTATGTAAACATTTTGGGAATCTTATTATTAAAAGTGGTAGTAATTTGTGTTTTATCTTTTTTATTTATTTATTTTATTTTAGTTCTGTAGTTCTGTTTTTATATTTTGTATAATTGTCTTTGAGTGAGTCATCTTCTAGGTATACTTAGATGACAGATGATACTTAAGTGACAGATGATCAGGTGAGTAATTTTAACCTTGGTATTACACCTTGGATTTCACCTCAGGATTGTTCACCCAAAAATGAGAAGTTATCATTTACTAACCCCTCAAGTTCTTCCAAACCTTTGTGCGTTATTTCTTTTGCTGAAAACAAAAAAAAAAAGTTTGCAACCAAACAAGTAGCATTGACGTCCATAGTGTTTGTTTTCATATTATTGGAAGTCACTGGCTACCAGCAACTGTTCAGTTGTAACATCCATTAAAATATCTATTTTCAGCAGAAGAAACTAACTCTAAACTAATAGGTTTGGAACAACTTGAGGGGTAAGTACATGATGACACTTAATTTTAGGTGAACTATCCCGACTCTTTACCGGGGCACAACGTATTAATAGAAAACAGGCTTTATTGTTAATTAAAACGTTAGTTTATTTGACTTATTAAAAACATTAAGGATGATTCAAATACCAGCTGAAACAAAAACACCACGCGCATCCTCTTTAGTCATGCACGCCCACCTGATCATGCTTCTCCTCCCAAATGTACTTCAGTCGAAAGATAATTCAGAACACGACGCCGCTGTATCCGAGGAGTTTGAGGTAACTACCAAGCTAATTCTTATTGCTGTTAATGACTAGTGTCTGAATGTTTATACACATCCCGTTATCCAAATTAGATAGTTCCTTTATTGCCGTTATAAGCTGGGCTTCGGACGCTTTCGCTTTCGATTTAGCGATCTTGTGAATCCGTTTCTCAAGAAAAGATAATTGTCTGTTTTGCTTACGTCTACACACATTTAACTTTAGACCAAAACAGGTGCTTTAAAGATGGATTCATTGTTAATTTCAAAGCACAACAATAAAACAGTAGGCCTACGCTAGGCTACGTTCATTAGTTTATGGGTCAATGACCTATAAGGAAATTCGACAGGCCAATTTGAAGTGATTTTAGTGTTTTTTCATCTAGATGAATTGGCCATAGTCTTAAAAATGGCACGTGGTGCGACTGTGATTTATATTGAAATTAATTCCTTTCCTTAACATGCTTAACATTTTTATTACAAGTTCTCAGTAAAGTGTTTAGACACAAAGCATTTGCATTTGTTTTGAGTTTTTGTAAATAATGATCTCATGTTTTTCTGAGCTGCTTTGTTAAATGTAGTTAACAGTTATTTTCCTTGTAAACTGCATAAAACTGATGAAAATGTAAAAAAAAAAAAAAACACATTTCATACCACTTAAGCATACTGTATCAGACACAGAAATGATTTTATTTTTAATTTAATACAATTATTGCTTTTATTGGTCACACCACATGATGAGTGGTCACTACAAATGACACAACAACCTTAAATTGTTAAAAAAATTATATATATATATATATATATATTTTTTATTTTTTTATTTTTTAAAGAGATCAATAAACAGTAAATTTAAGACAAAAAAGCTAATAATTTAAAGCAGATTTTATTAAAATTTCACAGAATTTTCATAAACACAAACATTTTTTTAAACTGTTAAAAAAAATCACATCACAAACCTAAGTGCACCATTTTATTTAACTTGACAATAGAGACAATAGAATAAATTATTTTAATTTAATTTTGATCAGAACCATGTATAAGCATGTAATCGTGCCTCATCACAAAAAGTTTTAGGTAAATGCACATTTGTGGCCTTGTTGTGAACAACTTAAAAATCGTCATGCTGCCGATGGGTATTTGATATGTCTGTGTGAAAGTGTGGCATGTGGCATCAACTGCAGGCATTTCTTTAACCCCAGTTATTTCTGAACTTTGCACAGTCTTGGATGCTCAATTGACCTTTCCTTGGGAGCTTGATTGACAGGTGATCTGACTGATCATAACGCCAAAACAGCCATTTTGTCTGAGAGTGTAGATTACCTTTGGTGGACTTAAACTTGAAAAATGCTGTGTAATGACAGCTTTCCGTGGTTGAAACAAGACACTTTCTAATGTTTATTCATGTTTATTTTGTGCTATAACTAGTAAAGAGGACAAGATCATCGCAACAGCGATCTGTCATGACACATTAAAGAGCCACAAAATGGTATTTACTGTTTCAATTTAAAAAATAAATAAAGACAAAATTGCGAAGGGTCATTTTACAGTTTAGAGTAGGGAGGTTGCTGGCTCAGGTTCTGAGATGACAGCATAAATGTCTTTCTTACAGTAGACTTCTGGAGTTTGTGCTCGACTACATACAAGTCATTACAAAAGGTATTTTTTCCAAATTTGATAGTTACAAACCTGCTTGATGCTTCCACAGGTCCTTAGCAATTGGTATATGATGCATTTAAACGTAAAAGTCCCAAAGTGGTAGTTTCTTGATGGTCGCACCAGTGTAAATCACACTGGAAAAGAGTGGGATCTCAGAAGAACATTCAGCTGTTACAATTCATGAAATCATATGATGAGTTCAACTGTAATTATTATTTATAGTTGTTTTAATCTTTGGACAGTCCTAGTTTTTATGTATGTATTCAGGTATATTTATTATGATGTCTACAACATCTAACCCGGCATTTATCACTTAAAATCATTGACTAAATGCTTACTGTTCCACAGAGAATGGATGGTGAATTATTCCCAGATTCAGAGCAGGATTCGAGCAGCTCAGAATCAGAATCTGACTGGATGAGTGAGACGGGAAAAAGTAAAGGAAAACAAGGGGTAAAAAGAAAGAAGAATCAACAAAATGGTAACAAGAAGAAAATAGCCAGAAGTAAAAACTCTAGTCTTCCAGGTAAGCATAAAATGATATCAAATAATTTTAACTTTGATTGTTGAAACAGTCAGAGATCCTTAGATCATTCATGTTTTAATAAGCTTCTCAAACCACATTAAGAAAATTGGGATCGTTGACATAATTTAAATTATTGCAGATCCACTAATGTCAAGCATCTCCTAGAAGTACTTTTTCATGGATCTGAAGAATACTTTTATGCTGTTTCTCTAATGATTGTGTCCTGAGAAAATATTTGTTATTATATACTGTATATTTTTTTTAAGGGGTAGACCTTACTAACATCTTTCAAGAAGTCAGAAAAAAGGATGAGCTGGCTGTCCGTTGTGGAAAAATGGCAGGTTGTCTGCACAGAATAAAATACGACAACGGTAAGTTTTGGAAGGAAAAAAGATGCGATGATTGCAGATGTAGTTTTTAATGTCAGAATAAAATTAGATTTAACTAATTTAGAGTGTTACTTAATAAATAAATACACATGCACAATATATGTACAAAAGTATGACTATTATGCACAACATGCCTCAGCACATTATTCTTCCACCACCAAAGTTATATATAAAGTGAATAATACACCGGTTTTTATTTAATATGTGTATAAAATAAATGTCTCCGTCTGTCTGTTTTAACAAACCAGCATTTGTTATTTTAAATATGTGCACCAATTCATATGTTCTGTTTGATGTTTCTCTGTCTTTAGGAGAAAAGTGTATTTCATGTAAAGGGAAATGGTTTACACCCGGACAGTTTGAGAAATTTGGAAGAAAAGCGCATTGCAAGAAGTGGAAGGCCAGCATCTTTTACAAGCCATCAAATGACCTTCGACAAGTTAATTTACTGAAACTCATACAAGTATGTACGCAGCTAGTGTTAGGGTCTGAATTTATTTGATTTTATTTATATTAACTTTCTTTTTTTCTCATAGAATGGGTGTCTTTCGGAATATGGACAACAGGGGAAATCAATTAAACAGGTATTTTGTATATGCAGTACCATTGCACAAGTTTTAAGCCCATAAGTCATAAAGCAAACCATATTAATATGTTGTAGTTCAGCTTCACAACAGTGATTGTATTCACTGGATTATGAGTGAACTTTTAGCATTATCTGGCATTATAGACTACTTTTGACAATGATCCATTAAGATATTATCATGCTGAAATGCTTTAAAATCACTACCGTTATATTTTACCACAGGTGACACAGACAAAGTCTCGTAAAAGATCGGTTTCGAAGAGACCTGTGTGTGGAATTGAAGAGGAAATAATCCAGCTGGGTGTGTTTTGATGAACATTTAAAATGTCTTTTTCTACATTAACTCTTAAAATGTTTATGGTCTATGTTTGTTTTCTACCACATACAGACAGTTCTTCAGATGAGTCTGTATCTGTTGCTAAGAGAGTCAAAAAGGTGAGATGTGCATGTATTGATCAATTTTAAATTGATCTGCTAAATTAACCCAAATAACTAACTTTATATTTATATTTATTATCTCCATCAGTTACTGAAATGTACCTAATTACTGTGCCCACATATCTTCCATTAACACATTAACCATTGCTTTAATCTTATCCTTTGTTTTCGGCACAGAACAGGAGAGAATCCGTGATTTTCGTTAAAACTTTCAGTAAAAGAATCACAGAGCTGGAAGAATCTACTGCCAGTGCTAGAGGTTAGTGAGCTCTTTTATTTTCCATATATCATGTTATTTATCTTATTTTGAACTTCATGATTTTTAAAATTCCATATTTTTATTAGACTGTAAAGACCTTTGTTACTTTCACATCTCTTGTTTTTGCTTATCTTTAGAATAAGAATATTTAGAATTGAACAGTAACCATCTGCCTTTAACAAAGTCTTACCATACTCTGACCCCCACTATACTTGCCTGAGGATGTTTTGCATATATTAGGCTAAGTTACTGAGTCTAGATTGCCAAAGCGCTTTTTCACTTATTGTTAGTGTTTCTGTTTTTTATGTGGTCATCTATATTATTGACCCTCAAAATGTTTATGGTTTATGTTTGATTTCTACCACATACAGACAGTTCTTTAGATGAGTCTATAACTGTTGCTGAAAGAGTCAAAATGGTGAGATGTGCATGTATAGATCAATTGTGAATTATTATTGTATGTATTGTATAAATGTATCTAATTACTGTACCTACATATCATCCATTAGCACATAAAGCATTACTTTAATCTTATCCTTTCTTTTCGGCACAGAACAGGAGAGAATCTGTGATTTCAACTGGAACTGTCTGTAAAAAGATCACAAAACGGGTAGAATCTACTGCCGGTGCTAGAGGTTAGTGAGTTATTTTGTTTTCTATATTATGATATTTCTTTTAATTTGAACTTTTTTTAAAATTCATATTTTTATTAGAATGTGAAGACCTTTGGTTACTTTGAGGATCCACTTGCAGGTTTTATTATATTCTTGGTCGTACAGGCAGGGTTAATCATCAGCAAACACAACAACATCCAAGGCGAGACAAAAGAGTAATCCAGAAAACAGGCAGTGGTCAGGGCAGGTGGCAAAATGATCATGGAAAACCAGTTAAAGGGTCCAAGGTCAAAAAACACGAAGGCAAGGCAAGGCAAGGAACGAAAACTAGGAATGCAGTAACAAACATACAAACAATACTCAGCAAAGAGTATGAGCAAGTGTCCAACTTAAATAGTCCTAATGATTGGAAATGAGGTATGTCTGTAAATTGGTTCCTAAAGTGGAAGTAGTCAGGGGTGGAGTGCCCTCTGGTGGAGATCACTTTCACATTTCTTGTTTTTGCTTCTCATTAGAATAAGAATATTTATAGTTGTACAGTAACCATCAGCCTTTTAAAAGTCTTAGTGTCTGTTCCTGAATTTCTAAGCGGTACTAAAAAAAAATTTTTTCTATTGAATTTTACCATTTCAAGCTTTGCCTAACCTGTTTGTGTGTGCTATAAACTCATCCTCATGATTTATCTCTTTGTCCTTCCCCAAACCAAGTTTCACCTGCACTTCCCACTGATGCTACAGAACCTGCAGAATCAGGACAACTGAGGGAGTCAATTAGAAAGGTATTTTGTATATACAGTACCAATGCACAAGTTATCAGCCCATAAGCCATAAAACATGAACCATATTCATATGTTGTAGTTGTATTCTGACAGGTATGAATCTACTCTGATGTTTTGAATTTTTTTTTCTCTCTCTATAGATTACTTTTGACAATGATCCATTAAGTTTTTATCATGCTTTTATCACTACCCTTATATTTTACCATAGGTGACACAGTCCAGGGAGAGATTGTTTTCCAAGAGTCTGAAAATATCTGTGTGTCGGATTGAAGAGGGTGAGTTTGAATGAACATTTGCATTTCAGATTCATTAGTTAGTGATCTAAAATTAGTGATCTCTGTCTCATCATCACACCATCTACTGTGTATTACCTGTTCTTCAGTTCTCTGATCCCTACTACACTTGCTTGAGGATCTTTTGCACATATTAAGCCAGGCAGTTTTCTACCACATACAGAAAACTTTATGATTTTTAAAATGTGATATTTTTATTAGACTATGTAGACGTTTGGTAACTTTCACATTTCTTTTTGCTTCTCATTAGAAAAAGAATATTTAAAGTGGAAAAGTAACCGTCAGCATTTGAAAAGTCCTGCACCTCCCACTGATGCTACAGAACCTGCAGTATCTTCTGTCGTAGAGGAGGCCAATCAGACCACACATGAAGCAGCGGCTGAAGCAGCAGCAACAGCAGCTCAGCTGAACGTCAGTGATTCTCCCACTGATGCTACAGATCCTACAGTAGATGAGGAGGCACACCAGACCACAGATGAAGCAGCAGCAGGTCAGCAAAACTTCTGTCATTCTCCTGCTGATGCTACAGAACCTGCAGTATCTCCTGTCGTAGATGAGGCTGATCAGACCACAGATGAAGCAGCAGAAGCTCAGCTGAACTTTAATTCTTTCACTGATGCGACAGAACCAGCAGTATCTCCTGTCGTAGATGAGGCTGATCAGACCACAGATGAAGCAGCAGAAGCTCAGCTGAACTTTAATTCTTTCACTGATGCGACAGAACCAGCAGTATCTCCTGTCGTAGATGAGGCTGATCAGACCACAGATGAAGCAGCAGAAGCTCAGCTGAACTTTAATTCTTTCACTGATGCGACAGAACCAGCAGTATCTCCTGTCGTAGATGAGGCTGATCAGACCACAGATGAAGCAGCAGAAGCTCAGCTGAACTTTAATTCTTTCACTCATGCGACAGAACCAGCAGTATCTCCTGTCGTAGATGAGGCTGATCAGGCCACAGATGAAGCAGCAGAAGCTCAGCTGAACTTTAATTCTTTCACTGATGCGACAGAACCAACAGTATCTCCTGTCGTAGATGAGGCTGATCAGACCACAGATGAAGCAGCGAGTGAAGCAGCAGCAGCAGCATCCCAGCTGAACGTCAGTGATTCTCCCACTGATGCTAAAACACCTGCAGTACCTCTTGTCGAAGAGGAGGGTGATCAGATTACAG
Source organism: Garra rufa (assembly GCF_049309525.1). Classification (NCBI taxonomy): domain Eukaryota; kingdom Metazoa; phylum Chordata; class Actinopteri; order Cypriniformes; family Cyprinidae; genus Garra; species Garra rufa. Next base: position 51,897,616 of record NC_133361.1, read on the forward strand.
ATGAAGCAGTGGGTGAAGCAGCAACAGCAGCACAGCTGAACTACAGTGATTCTTCCACTGATGCTACAGATCCTGCAGTATCTCCTGTCGTAGAGGAGGTTGATAAGATTACAGATGAAGCAGCGAGTGAAGCAGCAACAGCAGCCCAGCTGAACTTCAGTGATTCTCCCACTGATGCTAAAACACCTGCAGTACCTCTTGTCAAAGAGGAGGTTGATCAGATTACAGATGAAGCAGTGGGTGAAGCAGCAACACCAGCTCAGCTGAACTACAGTGATTCTTCCAATTATGCTACAAATCCTGCAGTATCTCCTGTCGTAGATGAGGCTGATCAGACCACAGATGAAGCAGCAGCAGCTCAGCTGAACTTTAATTCTTTCACTGATGCGACAGAACCAGCAGTATCTCCTGTCGTAGATGAGGCTGATCAGACCACAGATGAAGCAGCAGAAGCTCAGCTGAACTTTAATTCTTTCACTCATGTGACAGAACCAGCAGTATCTCCTGTCGTAGATGAGGCTGATCAGACCACAGATGAAGCAGCAGCAGCTCAGCTGAACTTTAATTCTTTCACTCATGCGACAGAACCAGCAGTATCTCCTGTCGTAGATGAGGCTGATCAGACCACAGATGAAGCAGCGAGTGAAGCAGCAGCAGCAGCATCCCAGCTGAACATCAGTGATTCTCCCACTGATGCTAAAAAACCTGCAGTACCTCTTGTCGAAGAGGAGGGTGATCAGATTACAGATGAAGCAGTGGGTGAAGCAGCAACAGCAGCACAGCTGAACTACAGTGATTCTTCCACTGATGCTACAGATCCTGCAGTATCTCCTGTCGTAGAGGAGGTTGATCAGATTACAGATGAAGCAGCGGGTGAAGCAGCAACAGCAGCCCAGCTGAACTTCAGTGATTCTCCCACTGATGCTAAAACACCTGCAGTACCTCTTGTCAAAGAGGAGGTTGATCAGATTACAGATGAAGCAGTGGGTGAAGCAGCAACACCAGCACAGCTGAACTACAGTGATTCTTCCAATTATGCTACAAATCCTGCAGTATCTCCTGTCGTAGATGAGGCTGATCAGACCACAGATGAATCAGTGGGTGAAGCAGCAACAGCAGCTAAGCTGAACTTCAGTGATTCTCCAACTGATGCCACAGAGCCTGCAGCATCTCCTGTCGCAAAGGGGGCCAATCAGACCACGGATGAATCAGTGGGTGACGCAGCAGCTCTGATGAATGTCAGTGATTCTCCTGCTGAATTGCAGAATCCTGTTGCTTCTGAAGAGTCTGAGAAGACAGGCCAGATGCAGTTACTTAGATTTCTCGAAAATAAGCTTAATACCATGAACAGCACCCTAAAATCAATTGAGTCGTCTTTAAAGAAGCTGGTGGAAAAACAGTCACAAAACACACAGCCTCAATATGTCTGTCTAATTCCTGCTGTTATTGAAAATTCCCAGATTATTTCTTTAATCAAGAAGGAGCCAATCACTGAAGGTGGGGGTAGTACTGATAAAGCAAAACTGTGATCTGAGAGGTTATCAATAAAAATATATTACTATTATTAGATAATTATTATACAAGTTTGGTTTTAACATTTTTTAATAGCCAAGACAATAAACACCTTTTGATAACTGATTACCGTTTTTGTCACATATTAAAACAAATTATAGTGCAGCATTTAGTTGTAACTGTATTTACCTTGGCATAGCTGAATAATAACAGTTCAGTACATGGACATGACATACCATGAGTCTCAAACACCACTATTTCCTCCTTCTTATATAATTCTGGTGTTTGCAAAAGACCACCGAAAAATAGGTCAATTACAACATAACACCAAATATTACAATAGTCCCTATCGTTAATAGTTACGCCCCCAACATTTGCATAGCCCAATCATTACATCAGTAACGTAACGTCTGTAACGTCAGTACATCAGTAAAAATAAGGCGAGCCTAGTCTCAGCCTCAGACGTCACGGAACGTTGGCTAAACGTCTGATGCCTATGGTACACTGAACTGGAAACTCTTCAGGAATGTCGAAGTCGTCATCTGATTGGTTGAATTTGATCGGATTACCCGGGAGACGCGAGTGTCGCGTTTATTTTCGGTTCGCCGGGAAACAAAGCACAGACTGATTTACTCAGTGTTCTGCTAAGAGGTGCTTATGCAGACGCCATTGTTGTTATACACTTTTGCAACATTCGCTAACAAATTATTGACTTACTGCTTGTTCTCCCTCTTCTTCTTTAACTTTCAATGCTGGTTATTTCAGTGACTGACCGTTGCACGCCAGTCTGTTGTCGTGGGGACATTTCTACGGCCTGAAACGTGACGCTGAACGAAATAAACTGTGATTGTTTTTTTGACATGTCGGTCAAACAGCCTTATAGGCAGGCCTTGGCCAATGAAAGCTACCATGGATTCAAGACCTTCAGGATATGCGAGAATAAGATGAGTCACTGAAGGGACATGGTTAGCTTAATGCTAGCGTTAGCCTGTTACATTACAGGACATAAGATTTCACTTACCACATAAACTGAGAGATGACTGCGCGGATGATGGCGAATGATCCTGAGCATCACTAACAAGCATTAAAGCTTGTGTGGTACAGTAAGTACTTGTGTCGCTGCAGTATAACGTTACACAGAGCACATGCGATCACAATAGTGAGAGTAAAATGTTGCAGATTCAAAACGGCAGATTCAACAAACCGCATATTAAAAGCGGCTAGAGCTCCTAATTAAATATATATTTCCTCCATGTGCCAGCTATTGAGATGAGCAGCTCTGTGAGACAGCCAATCAGAGCAGAGCTCCTCATTATTATTCCGGAAACTTCCAAATAAGGCAATAACAGAGCAGTTCATTCTAGGGACAAATCCTAGGGTTGTAAATGGAGATGTGAAAACCATTTCTAGAGATTTTTTGCCCTTTCCTATGCCATATACCTTCTATGTAGATATCAAAGAACAATTTAAAATATTGTTTCAATGCATTCTATGGCACCTTTAATAATTTTCTGTTCATTGTTCTGCTTTTGTAAATATGCATACAAATAAATCAATACCTTTTATGCAAACATTTTGAGAATCTTTTTTATATTTGATTATTATTATCAGTAATAGTAAGTTTCGTTTTATGTGTTTGTGTGTGTGTATATATATACTCTACTTTTTTTGTAGTTTCTTTTTGTTCTGTTAATTTTTGTATTTTGTTATGTAAATATTGTTAAGTAAAATTGTCTTTGAGGGGCTCACCCATAGATATATATACCTATATATATCTATGGGCTCACCTGTGTGTAGATATATAGGCGGCAGACGATCAGGTGGTCATATTATAAAGACCTGTACATCTGGGGACCCTAAGCAGGATAATTTTGGGGCCCTGCCTTCCAGTGAATACTAGTGGAGTATTGCCAGTAGCCAGGTTTCCATCCAAAGATTTTGTTTGTGGAAAAAAAAGAACCGATTTTTACCGATATATCTGATGGAAATGTCTTATCGATCAAATTTCTCATGTGTCGACATAATCTTTTTCCGTTTAACTTTAGCGCATAAATTCTAAATCCATACTTCAAGTGTTTGGAAACACTTTTTTGTAGAGAAAAGGGGCTTTGCTACGTTGCAAGTTAAAATTTATTCATTTTGTTCTGAAGATCTTGTTTTATGTGGATATTGGAATAAGTACAACATTTTAAATGAACTTGTTTTGAATTGTTAGTAGCTTTTAATATTCTTGTTATTCTTGTGTTGAGAGTATTGTTCCATTAAATTTAAAGGATTTGTTCTGAAATAAAAGGGGGAAAATAGCATGTTTTCCAATATTTTTGGCTGACTGTATTATATTATGACAATGAAGCTGCATTGTCAAGGCGCCGACAAGATCACTTGATTTTTCCCCCCCTTATATAAGTGGAAACAACTTACAATAGCCTACTCCTTCGTTTGTGGTCATAAGAGTAAGACATTGTTCCAAACTATTCTAAATATTTATTTTATTAATGCACATTCACAATAAAAATAAACAGTGTGCTTTTGTAAAAAGGAAACAAACAGGATGCCTCAAGAGCGCATCAGAAAAATGAAACTAAATTATGCATAGGTTGATATAGGCTGCTAATTGTTTCAGTTTTTTTTCGTTTTGTTAATTCATAATTTATTCACAAAATAAATTTATTTAATTTATTTATAGCTGTACAATGTTTCCCTCCGTTTGCAGAAGCGCTGCAGGTGCGTGACCATGTGAATCCTCACACTGTTTATGCCGCTTTTTGCGTGTATAAAATTAATCCAAGGAAAACAAATGTAGGTATTTTTAATGGGCCACAGCCGCGTATTAATTAAAATTTCCTTTAATTGTAATTTAACAATCTTATAAGTTAACGGTTAAAAATGTCTTAACGACCATCGGTTGTCAGGAGAAATAAAATAACCGAAATGAACATTCCCATTTCTAAATAAAAGTTCATCAGAAAAATGATAATAATAGCTAACTGCTCCTGTTTATGATTATTGTTGATGATCAAGTAAATATTCTATAACAAAGTACAAAAAAAAAAAAAAAAAAAAACTCATGACACTTGTTAATAAAAATTAGCTATATAGCTACAATTTAATAGGTTTTGTTTCAAATGGATAAAGAACAGGCTACTAGCCTATATAATTTACGCAATATAGGTGAAATTATGTATGGAAACAGCTCAAGGCCAGTTCTCTTACGAGAGATCTCTCGTACTGCGTAAGTATCTTACGCGAGGGGAAAATCCTTTTCTGCGAGATATTGAAGCCAAAAATTATCCTTAATTTTGAAATAATGTAAAGCGCGTTGCAGCAGCATACAGACATAGGCGAAACAGCTTGCGCGCCTATTGGCTGCTCTGCGGCAACTGCAGCAGCCTATTAGAGCGAGGCCTGACGCGACGCCAGATCCAATGGGGGCATTTCGCGCCCTTTGCATCGCTTCGCGCCCTTTTCGTAGCTTCCCGCCTAAAAGGGCGTGGTCTAGACCTATAAAGATCGCTCGTAGGCAGCTATTATCTGATTTTTCATCCTTCAAGCGCAGCACACGCATCGCTGGAGCCGGATAAGAAGCCGCCGTTTGACTGCAAGCATCTCAGCGGGACGAGCCACTGAAGCTGCTGGCCACGCCGCCTTCCGTGCCTTCCTGCTGCGCTTTCCGGCGCCTATATCCTTTATAATCTACAGTGTGTGTCGCCGCTGCAAAGCGTCTTTTTAAAGATGCCTTCATACGGCTCGTGCAGATGCCAATGGTGACTCTGAGGACTTGCCTTGCCTTCTTCACTGAGACTGCTCCCCCGCCCGCCGCGGTGTAGCGCCGTAAAAAGCGCCGTGCCCAGCGGGCCCCGGACACTTCCCCCAGCCGACAAAGCTCGCCGGTTCGCCCGCCTGCTTCATCGACCTCGTCAGCCTCTGTTCCGGACGTAAAGCGGCCGCTGTATGCCGCCTAGCCGCGTCAGCGCTGCGTAACATGGTCTCTCAACGTTGCTGAGAGGCACCCGTGGTTAACGCTTTCTGACGTTTTTCTCGTCTGGCCGCCGCCCCGCCAGACGCGGCCCGCGGCCCAGGATTGAGTTGAAACCTGAGCCTCCGAAATCGTCCTAGCACAACTGGGAAAACGACGGTGTACGAGTCCCGCTGTTGCCGGACCCCCACCAAAGTTATTCGCTCGCCCAGTTCCAGGAAATGTGACTGTTCCAGTGTTTTCTGCAGCCAACAAACCGGCTCCGTCGCCCGTTTGCCTGCACACAAAAGTCGTTCCCACGTCTACACAGATAAACCCCCAATAAAGTGTATTGTCTGGTGTCCCGGCCACGGCCGATGGTGTTTCATGTGTTCCTGAGGGGAGCTAGAAGACTAAATCCCCCCAGACCTCCCTCAGTCCCCGTATGGGACCTTTCTGTGGTACTAGAGGCCATGAAAGGTGGACCATTCGAGCCTCTGCAGATGATTGATTTGAAATACCTGTCTCTTAAGACTGTGTTTCTGCTGGCTCTCGCTTCAGTGAAGCGCATAGGGGATTTGCACGCACTCTCTGTGAGCGCAACGTGCATGGAATTTGGACCTAATGACTCTAAAGTCATACTCAAACCCAAACATGGTTACGTTCCAAAATCACTCAACACACCGTTTAGGGCACAGGTCATCGCGCTGTCAGCCCTACCGGTCAATGATGAGGAAACGGACGCGAGCCTCCTATGCCCAGTCAGGGCATTACGAGCTTACGTGTCTCGCTCGTCTGCTTTTAGACAGACAGAGCAGCTTTTTGTTTCGTTTTACGGGCGTCCCAAGGGACTGGCCGCGTCGAAACAGAGCTTATCCAGATGGATAGTTGATGCTATTGCGTTGGCATATGCTTCCAAGGGCATGCAGTGCCCGCTGGGTGTCAGAGCACATTCCACGAGGGGCGTGGCCTCATCGTGGCTTGGTCGAGTGGGATTGCCTTGCAAGATATTTGTACGGCGGCGGGCTGGGCCTCTCCGTCTACATTTATAAGGTTTTACAACCTGGAGGTTCCCGCCTTACAGGCCAGATTGCTGTCAGTCTAGATGTTCAGTGTTGTCTGACCTGATGTTATCAGCTCGGAATGCTGCGTCTACTGAGCACAGCTCTAGGGTCAACAGTGAAAGTAATAGCACGAGATGTGTCTGGGCAAACTGTGTGAAGACCCTTATTCTTACGTCAGCTCAGGCCGTAACCCCGCCCTGTATGTTTACTTAGCGTCTGAGTGACGCTGCACTATGTGGAAGAGTGCGGCGTTGCCCCTCCCTCTTCCCCGGACTCCCTGTGAGTTCTATAGGTGATTATGAACTGTATGAACCCCGGGCTTTCGCCCTTGGGTCTTTGGTGTCAGATCTCAGCATGCACGGCGTTTTACACTGGGTCCCCTAGCGTAAGATACTTACGCAGTACGAGAGACCTCTCGTAAGAGAACGTACTCGGTTACTAACGTAACCTCTGTTCTCTCTAGAGAGGGAACGAGTACTGCGTATCTTGCCGTGCATGCGCACGCTCTGGTTGCTTCGATGATGAAAAACCAGATAATAGCTGCCTATGAGCGATCTTTATAGGTCTAGACCACGCCCTTTTAGGCGGGAAGCTACGAAAAGGGCGCGAAGCGACGCAAAGGGCGCGAAATGCCCCCATTGGATCTGGCGTCACGTCATGCCTCGCTCTAATAGGCTGCTGCAGTTGCCGCAGAGCAGCCAATAGGCGCGCAAGCTGTTTCGCCTATGTCTGTATGCTGCTGCAACGCGCTTTATTATTTCAAAATTAAGGATAATTTTTGGCTTCAATATCTCGCAGAAAAGGATTTTCCCCTCGCGTAAGATACTTACGCAGTACTCGTTCCCTCTCTAGAGAGAACAGAGGTTACGTTAGTAACCGAGTACGGTTTTTTTTTTTTTTTTTTGCGATACACCAAAACTTATGCTTATTTTTTAGGGATGAGGTCATTACGCACACCATTTTATCGGTAAAAGGCCGGTTGGAAGGAAAACAGGCTGTAGACAGCAAATTTTGCAGGTTTTTTTTTTTTACACATATTCTCTTTGTCGATAACAAAACAGTGCAAAAACTGGATGGAAACTTGGCTAGTGACAGCCAAGCGCTTTGCAACGTGATGACTCGGACCACTAGTGGGGGGCCCCCTAGTGGCGGCGGGGCCCTAAGCAGCCGCTTAGCTCGCCTACAGTGAGGGTGCAAATTTTGGGTGAACTATCCCGACTCTTTTACCGGGCCACAATGCATAAATAGAACTTGGTCTATCTTGTTAATCAAACGTTAGTTTCTTAGAATTGATTGAAGGATGATTCAAATACCAGCTGAAGCCAAAATATCCCGCGCATCCTCCTCAGTTCAGTCATGCACGGCACGCCCCCCTCCTCGTGCTTCTCCTCCCACTTTCTCCGCCGCTGTATCCAAGGAATTTAAGGTAACTACCAAGCTAATGCTTGTTCCTTTGAATTAGTATTTGATTTGAATGTTTAATTCAAGACAACCTGTTTTCCAAATGACGCTGACTGGCGTTTTGTTATCTTGTAAACTAAGAGTGCTTGATATCTTTTCAAATATAGTATTGTTTGAAGCGTGTATTTGTTTTTGAAACAAAATGCGACTAGAGAAGCGTCCTGAGAGAGCGCACATATAGTATCTAGGCTACATTACGTGAACGTTTTGGGTCTTTTTCCCCCATTGTTTTTTCCCTAAAACAAACAGCTCAAGAAGTAAGTTTCTGTGTTCGTTTTTATGTTCACACATGGCGTTTGTTTGCATTAAGTTCACCGCATTTCTATTATGTAAACACGTGCTAGACTGAGGTCTCACGTCTTTTGCAGGATCTCGTGGTCTTAGAAAATCTGCATCTTAAGCAGCCTAATACTAAAAGTGTAAATCCCAAAATTACTGGAAAGAGTGGGAAGTTTGGTGTTATGAATTTATGAAATCCCATTAGCATTTTAAGTAGTTTTAATCTACTGATAGTCCTAGTTTAGTTATTTTTTAAGATGTTTATGACAGTGAATGTTGATCAAAGGCACCGGCATATAAGCAATTTAATAGAAGATTGGCATGAATTTACCTGAACTCTATACATTCAAATGAATTAATGTTATGTATCTTGTTTTCATGTTCATCCATCTTGGCTCGCTCCCACATATTCACAGTTCAAGTGATTATATTTAAAATGTTATACTTTACCAACACAAAGAGCACAACAAAAATCATTGAATAAATTCTGATTGTGCCACAGGAGATGGATGGAGAATTATTTACCAATTCGGAGCTGAATTGTGGCAGCGCATGTAAATCTGACTGGATGAACGGGACAGGAAAAAGGAAAGGAAAACAAGGGGTAAAAAGAAAGATGAATCAACAAAATGGTAACAAGAAGAAAAAAGCCAGAAGTAAAAACTCTAGACTTCCAGGTAAGAATCATAAAATGATACCTAGAGTAAATATTTTTTACTTAGATTCTTGAAACAATCAGTGATCCTTAGATTGTTCATGTTTTTATGCTTCTAAAACCACTTCAAGATAAAAGGCAGCGTTGACACAATTTAAACATTTAAATAAAGATGAAGAAAGCAGAGGTTCATTAGCACATCCAATATAACATAACATTGCCCCTCATAGACCTAAAGAAGATGAATGCTGAATCGGTTATGAAGCAGACTAAGACGGAATCTGAACTGAAGAGTAACTTTGAACTGTGTCTGTGTGATTGTATCCTAAGAAAATATTCTTCTATTCTATTTTTTTTTTAAGGGGTAGACTTATCAGATGTCTTCAAAGAAGTCAGAAATAAGAAACAGCTGTCTGTCCGTTGTGGAAAAATGGCAGGTTTTCTGTACAGAATAAAGTATGACAATGGTAAGTTTTGCAAATCCATTCCATCAAGCTCCTGCCACACAGTTTTCTGCTGATATTAATGGCAGAGGAAGTCCTCAGTTATGGAAATATGGCGACTTTTATACACCATGCTCCTTGACCCTGTTTTATGACTTTACATGCATGGTCTCCGCTTCGTGCCTAAATTGCTGCTGCTCCTAAAGGCTTCAACTTTTCAATAATACCGAATATCTAGCAGGGATGCAATTTCACAAACTGGCTTATTGCAATGGTGACATCCTATCATAGTACCACACTTGAATGCATTTTTCCTTCTGTTTTACCAAACCAACCTTTTCATTTTAAATATGCGCACATTTTATATGCTCTGTATGATGATTCTCTGTATTCAGGAGAGAAGTGTATTTCATGTAAAGGGAAATGGTTTACACCCACTCAGTTTGAGGAGTTCGGAGGAAAAAAGCATCACAAGAAGTGGAAGCATAGCATCTTTTACAAGCCATCACATGGCCGTCAACATGTGAAATTACTGAAACTCATACAAGTATGTATTCAGCTAGTGAGAAGCCTGAGTTTATTTGACATTTATTTTTTATGCATATTATTTAAAAGAACTTTCCTTTTTCTCCTAGAATGGGTGTCTTTCGGAGTTTGGACAACTGGGGGAGTCACCTAAAGAGGTATTTTGTAAATACAGTACCAATGCTCATAAAACATGAACCATATTCATATATTGTAGTTCAGCTTAACAACTGATTTTATTCTGTCGATTATAAATCAACTTTGATATTTTTTTGACTCTATAGATTTTTAAGAAGGATCCGTTAAGTTATCAATATTATGCTGAGATGTTTTAAAATCAACACTACCATTGTATTTTTACCATAGGTGAAGCAGATGGATAGAGATGGTGCAAACTCAGTGCAAAATGTAACAAGAAGGAGTGAATTAATGAACTCCTTAAAAGGTTTTCCAGAGTCCTGGAAAAGACTGTTTTCCAAGACTCTGGAAATACCAGTGTGTGGAATTGAAGAGCAAACAATCCAGCCGGGTAAGTTTGAATCAACGTTTTCATTTCAGATTAATTAGTTCGTATTCTCTGTCTCACTATCTACTGTTTACCACATGTTCTTCACTTCTCTGATCCCTACTATTCTTCCTTAAGGATGTTTTGCACATATTAAGCCAGATTGCCGTGTCTAGGTTTTCCAAAGAGCTTTGTCTCTCATTGTTAGCATTTCTGCTTATGTGGTCATCTCCATTGACTCTAAAAATGTTTATGGTTTGTGTTTTCTACTACAAACAGACAGTTCTTCAGATGAGTCTGTATCTGTTGCTGAGAGAGTCAAAATGGTAAGATGTGCATTTATTGATCAATTGTAAATTATTATGGCATGTGTATTATCCTATTGTAGAGAGCTGAGTTTAGCACATGATGTATTGCTATTTTTTGAAAGGGGTCATCGGATGCCCATTTTTCACAAGTTCATATGATTCTTTAGGGTCTTAATGAAAACTCTATAATATACTTTGGTTAAAAATTCTCAATAGTAGTGTAAAAACACCCTTTTACCTTGTCAAAATCAGCTCTGCAAAATATCAGCTCATTTTATCGTATGGGCCCTTTAAATGCAAATGAGCTCTGCTTGCCCCGCCCCTCTCTGATGTTGGATTATGAGCTGTAATGTTTACTTTAGCCACATTTAGCTGCGTTTATCTGTGAAACTTGCCAAGAAGCACAATTTTAAGAAAGGCCATTTGCAAAGATGCATAAAAAAAACCCTTATACTCACTTCTGCTGTGGGTGAAGCTGCATTATGAATGATTCACACGAACATAGATGGACGCTTTCCTTTTAAAAACAAAAGTAACGTTGTCCTCTGCCTCTTCAGCGGCTCAGATGTAGGGAGTAAATGATGACTGCTATGTTTATTATGACATCCAACAACAGAACACCTCAATCGCACAATTAGAGTCTTCCTATGAGTCACACAATGGAGATCATATTCGGACTGTTTCAATTTGGTGAAGGCGGGTCTAAAGTAAGGCACTCATGTCAATCAACTGTTTCGTCACAATGACAAGAAGCTGAGAATTTAAAAAGGTGATATTACTTTTAAAGATTAAAAAAATGTTGGGTGGATTTTTATCATTGTAGGGTGGTTGTGTACACAAACTGTCAACACATTAATGTTCAAACAACATGTAAAAGATAGTTTTGCATCCGATGACCCCTTTAAGGGATATAAATAGAAATACGTACATTTATATTATTATTGACGGGAGGTCATAACAGCAGTAGACTGCTTAAATTCTGCTCACATTCCGAGGGAGTCCTTATATAAAAATGACTAAATATATACAATTATTCCAAATAACTAACTTTATTTTTCACCTTCTCCCTCAGTTACTGAAATGTACCCAAATACTGTGCCCACATATCATCCATTAACACATGAAGCATTGCTTTAATCTTATCCTTTCATTTCGGCACAGAACAGGAGAGAATCTGTGATTTTACCTCAAACGCTGAGTAAAAAGACAACAAAACCGGTAGAATTTACTGCCAGTGCTAGAGGTTAGTGAGCTCTTTTATTTTCTGTCAAGTTATTTCTTTTAATTTAAACTTTATGATTTTTACCATCTCTTATTTTATTAGACTATCAAGATCTTTGGTCATTTTCACATCTGTAGTTTTTGCTTCTAATTAGAAAAAGAATATTTGAAGCTGAACAGTAACCATTGGCCTTTGAAGATTTTAAAATTTTAAAAAATCAGACTTTGTCTCTTATCTCTTTGTTTTTTCCCCCAAATTAAGATTCACCTGGGCCTTCCACTGATGCTACAGATCCTACAGCATCTCCTGTCATAGAGGAGGCGGATCAGACCACAGATGAAGCAGTGAGTGAAGTAGCAGCAACAGCAGCTCAGCTGAACTTCAGTGATTCTCCTGCTGAATGCCAGAACCATGTTGCCTCAGAAGAGACTGAGAATACAGACCAGATGCAGTTATTTGAAGTTCTGGCAAACCAGTTTAATACCATCAACAGCACCCTAAAATCAATTGATTTGTCTTTGAAGAAGCTAGTTGAAAAACAGTCACAAAATGCGCTGCCACAATATATAAGTCTAGCTCCTGCTGTTACTGAAAATCCCCAGATTCACTCCTTAGTCAAAGAGGAGCAAAACACTGTTTTAAATCACTGAAGTATACTAAAGTTTGACACTGAACAAATTAGAAGTAGTCCTGAGGAGGAACAACTGTGATCTGAAAGGTTATGTTAAAAATGTATCTTTACTAGATAATTATTGCACAAGTTTGTTTTTAATGTGCAATATTTAGAAAGAAGAGTAACATCTTTTACTGTTTTTTTTTTTTTTTTTTTTGGTCACATTAAAAGTGTGAAAATCTTAACTTTCAATTTAGTTTCTTTTGTCACATTTTTCACTAACAAAACAGCATGGAGGTTTCAATCCACTTTATGCAGTTAATATAGTTCAGAAAATATCAAGTCATCATAAAACCATAAAAACTTACAGTAATCTATAAAAGTTTTTCCGTTTTGTCTCTGGGTCAGGTTATTAACAGCCAAATGCAAAGGCTTTGATTATTAATTAGATCTCATTACAATGTATAAAAGATGATAATTTCCTGGGACCCTACATGGTCTATCTTTCCATTGCAGCAGGCATTGTTTTTCTCAATATGGGATGTAGGTGGCAGTGTTGGTTAGGTGAGTACAGAAGCTCTGCTTCTCTGTTATTCTTCACAGATCTTAGTCCCTGTCAGTGTCCAGGTAGGATGTATCAATAGTTTTAAACAGTCCGACCACCCTTTCTGATCTGCTCTGACAAACAGGTAGCCAAACATACGCCAGTGGACAAAGTACCTACTGTTGTACCCTGGTGAAAAAAAACAGCTAAAACCAGCCCAGGCTGGTTTTAGAAGGGTTTTGGCCACTTTCCAAGCCTGGTCAGGCTGGGAAACCACCAGCTGAAACCAGCCTGGGAGACCAGCTAAAACCAACTGGTCTCCCAGCCTAAACCAGCTAAGACCAGCCAACCAGCCTAGGCTGGTTTTAGCTGTTTTTTCAGCAGGGTAAAAACAATACAGATCCAGATATTTACACTTTTTTTTTGGAAATGGCCCAGAAAGTTGGCTTTACATTATGTTTAAAGTCATTTTACGTCCATTTATTTGTAATGTAGCAGTATTTATCCAATAATAGAATGTTCCATACAAACTAACTAAATATAATATTGTGAGAAGTGCTGGTTTGAAGGGATGGCGTGACTGATAATTATTTGTGTTTGTATTGTTGAGTGAATCTAACTACATGGTTTCATTTAGGCTACTTAACAATATGGTTTTAATACATTTCTCTTTGTCCTTGTCCAAACAAAAGTTGCACTACAGTTTTTGCTTGTGAATTTGGCTGTATAGGTTTATAATTTTTTTGTGTGTGTGTGTGTGTGTGTTTAGTTTTTATTATAGAAATACAATATAGCATAGAACACGCCCTTTGCAAAAACGTTTGAATGTAGGCCCACTATGTGTGATCAGAATGAATTAGAATAAACTAAATATTGCCTTATTATAATAGTGTAAATAGGTGTCACTCCTACTTAAGTCTCGTCAGCAGCTCATGCATGCGTGAGAATTGCTATGGCTACTTAAATACCCTGCAAGTTACCTTTGTTTTTGGAACAGAATCAGAGTTCATTCGCTTACTTACTGTTAAACATAGCCGGGTATGTCACATAACCTGCTTTCTCGAATACCCCACAGCTACCTTTTAATTATTTTTAAATGTAAGTGTGGATTTATGTTACAATTGAAGCGACTCATCAGGAATGCAGAGTTACTGCAAGATGACAGGTGTGGTCAGGTGAAAAACAGAGTGAAGGTGAACATGTAGCCTGTGCTAAATGAACAAAATGTTTGCATTGCATCTGTCTGGAAGAGACACAAATATGATCTATTTTTCTGGAAGTCAATACTTTTATTCATTTTCAGTTTCTTGTCCAGGAAGCAAGTTTCAGTCATGTTTCTGTTTCGTCAGAGTGTTGTTGTGATGGACGTTACTGCTTGAACACCAGAGTAGAGAATCCAGTCTGATGGCAGTGTTTCATTTGGTTTCTCTTTAGTGTAGTGGTTGTTTGAAGTGCAGCCAGGTTAATTTCTGTGTTTTACAGGTAAGTACATCTTTTCTGTTCATGAATTATGGTCAGAGATATATTTTTGACATGGTAAATGTTTATGATGAAAAGCGTTTGTGCACATGATCTGTCATGGATTTACCTGAATGGTGTAAACTTAATAAAGCATTCATTCTGTTCACAAATAATGCATTTTTGCTCATACAGCCTATCCTAAATATCCTCAACTAAATGATGACTGTGCTTTAGATACTCACGGGAGATGGACGGTAATTCATCCACAGACTCAGAGCAGGATTTGGACAGCTCTTCAGGATCTGACTGGATTAGTAAAATGGAAAAAAGTAAAGAAAAACAAGGAGGAAAAAGAAAGATTAAGGAACAAGATGACAAGGAGAAAGAAACTTATTCCAAAAAGAAGAAAAAAGCCAGTAAAAGCAGTCCAGGTAAGCGTGGGTGGAGCGTATACTAAAAAAAAAAAAAAAAAAAAAGTCAGTTTTAATTCTTGAAGCTGTCTGTAAACCTTAAAACAACCAAAGTGTTTCTTAATACTTCTAAAGACTACATTAAAGCACACTGGCATTTTTATTTAAACAAAGGTGAAGTTGAGGTTAATGCTGAATAAAATTTTAATCATATCTTGTGTATGAAAGCGGTGTGATAGTGTGATAAAAAAACAAAACAAACAAAAAAAAAAGAACATCAATATAAGTCTGATAGCTTGTAAAGGAATCTTTTCCTTTTTAATGTCTAGACCTGGAAGAAATCTTTCAGGAGGCCAGAAATAAGACTAAACTAACTATCCAATGTGGAAAAATGACTGGTCTTCTGTACAGAAAAAGGTATGAGAATGGTAAGTTTTGAGATTATCAAATTTTTTGCTCACAATGTCAGAAAGAAATTGAAATGCTAATTTAGGTTCAGAAAGACATGAACTGTTTTAAATATGTGCACCCTGTTTTTTATGGTGTTTCTCTGTCTTCAGGAGAGAAGTGTATTTCATGTAAAGGGCATTGGTTTACGCCCAGACATTTTGAGAAGTTTGGAGGAAAGGGTAATAGCAAGAAGTGGAAGAGTAGCATCTATTACAAGTCAACAAATGGCCTTCAACAAGTGCAATTAGAGAGACTCATACTGGTATGTACTGTATGCAGATAGTAATCCTACATTTTACTGGTCCTCATGATTTAAGTAAATCTGATTATAATGTAACAGTTATTTATCCATTTTAGAATAGGTGTCTGCCTCAGTATGGATATCTGAGGAAGTCATCTACACAGGTATTTCAACCAATGCAATGAATTGGCAAACCCACAAGCCACAAAACATAAACAATATTCATGTTTCGTATTAAGCATGAAAATACTGATTGTAAACTATTCAGTTGTTTGTTTTCTTTTTAAAGATTATTTTGAAATTAGTATACCTTTAATGAATCATTATGCAGAATTACTCGGATATGTAATTTTTTTTTTTAATTTAGGTGACACAGACCGATAGATGCGGTGCAAACTCATCATCTCAACAAAATGTGACAAGAAGGAAGACACCTAACCATAAAAAACGTAGGAAAATATTGTCTTTAACTCTTTAAGATGTCTTTGTTCAGTAGAACATAAACAGCGAGGGGAAACATTTTTTGATCCCCTGCTGAATTTGCATGTTTGCTCACTGACAAAATAATTATCACTGTATACTTTTAATGGTAGGTTTATTTTAACAGGGACAGACGGAATAGCAGCAAAAAATCCAGAAAAATGCAATTAAAAAAAGTTATAAATTGTAAATTATAAAAATGATAAATTATAAATTTAATGAGTTAAATAAGCATTTAACCCCTTTGCAAAACATGACTTAGTACTTGGTGGTAAAACCCTTGTTGGCAATCACAGAGGTCAGAAGTTTCTTGTAGTTGGCCACTAGGTTTGCACACATCTCAGGAGGGATTTTGTCTGACTCCTCTTTGCAGATCCTCTCCAAGTCATTAAGGTTTCAACAATGACGTTTGGCAACTCAAACATTCAGCTTCCTTCACAGATTCTCTAGTGAATTATGGTCTGGAGACTGGCTAGGCCACTCCAGGACCTTGGCCATGCCTTGGCCGTGTGTTTAGGGTCATTGTCATGCTGGAATACCCATCCACGACCCATTTTCAATGCCCTGGCTGAGGGAAGGAGGTTCTCACCCAAAATTTGAAGGTACATTGCCCATTAATGCAGTGCAGTTGTCCTGTCCCCTTAGCAGAAAAACACCCCTAAAGCATAATGTTTCCACCTCCATGTTTGACGGTGGTGATGGTGTTCTCGGGGTCATAGGCAGCATTTCTCCTCCTTCAAACATGGCGTGTTGAGTTGATGCCAAAGACCTCGATTTTGGTCTCATCTGACCAAAACACTTTCACTCAGTTCTCCTCTAAATCATTCAGATGTTCATTGGGCCTGAAAACATAGTTTATTGAGCAGGGGGACCTCGCGGGCGCTGCTGGATTTCAGTCCTTCACGGCATAGTGTGTTTCTTGTTGACTATGCTCCCAGCTGCCTTGAGATCATTGACACGATCCTCCCCTGTAGTTCTGGGCTGATTCCACACCATTCTCGTGATAATTGAAACAGTTGTTCAGTTAACAGTTATTCTGTTTCTTCCATTTGTGAATAATCGCACCAGCTGTTGTCATCTTCTCCCCATGGTTGCTTGGCGATGGTCTTGTAACCCCTTTCAACCTTGTGTAGGTCTATAATCTTGTCCCTGACATCCTTGTACAGCTCTTTGGTTTTGGTCATGGTGGAGAGTTTGGAATCTGATTGACTGATTTGCTTCTGTCTTTTATACAGGTAACAAGCTGAGATATAATAAAATGTATTAAAATGTAAATCAATTTATAACTTTTCTGAAATGTGTTTTTGTTTGTTTTGCTTTTTTTTTGTTATTCTGTCTCTTGCTGTTCAAATAAACTATTAAAATGATAGACTGATCATTCATTTCTTTGTCAGTGGGCAAACGTACAAAATCAGCAGGGAATCAAAAAAAAAAATTTTCAAAATAATTTTGAAATAAAACATTTAAACCTAAAAAAAATTACAATTGGGACTTTTCTACCGTTAGATGTCACTGGCAGCAAGGAAAACAAAAGCAGAAATAATAAGGAAATACCTGTGTGTGGAAATGAAGAAGACACAGTGCCAATGGGAACAATTCAGCTGGGTAGGTTTACATGACCATCTGCATTGAACACATTTCAATGCTTTTTAATGTGACCATCAGTATTAACCAACACTTAAAATAAAGTGAATGTGTTCTGCCACATACAGACAATTCTTCAGATGAGGACATATCTGTTGCAGAAAGAGTCAAACTGGTGAGATTCAGCTAACGGGGGAAAATGGGTTAAGATGCCCACGGAGCAATGTGCATGCATTTACTGGTAAAATAATATAAGACTGAAATGTAAGTGAATATAAGTATCAACATATAAGGGATTAAGGAATATACACTGCTGTTCAAAGGCCTGGGGTCAGTAAACTATTTTTAAGTACTTTTATTCAATAAGGATGCATTAAATATAAAAGTTACAAAAACCTTCATAATCGTATAAAAGATTTTAAATAAATGCTGTTCTTTTAACTTTTAATTCATCAAAGAATCTTAAAAAACGAATAAAGCAGCACTGTTTTCCACATTGGTATAAAAATAAATGTTTCTTGAGCAGCAAATCAGCATATTAGAATGATTTCTGAAGGATCATGTGACACTGAAGTATGTGACTGAAGTAAGGATGCTGCTGAAAATTAAATTTGAACATACTGTATATTAAAATAGAACACATTTTTATCAATTAAAAGCAGCCTTGGTGAAGATAAAAGACTTGAATTAACACAGCTTATTATTTTTTTATTATTATTAATCAATCAAAAATTAAATCATACCTCCACATGCCACTTTTTTTGCCTTTTACTTTTCACCTTCTGCTCAGTTACTGAAAAATTACCCCCATTTTCCTATTATTTCCTACCTTAGCAAACAGACAAAAGCATTACTTAAATCTCACCATTTCCTTTCCACAGAACAGGAGAGAACCTGTGAATTCAACTGAAACTGTTAGTAAAAAGATCACAGAACTGCTAGGATCTGCTGAGAAAGATAGAGGTTGGTGAGATTGGTTATTCTCCTGTCGCAATAATCAATGTATTGACTTACTGCACAATATATGTACATGACCTCAATAATTTTTGGTGATGCAACACATTTCCCATTATATTTAGATAATTTCACGAGTTGGTTTTAATAGGATAACCATTAAATATTCCTATTTATGTAGTTAAGTGAGAGATACCAAAATAAAATTAAACGTTTTAGTCGGCGCTGATAGCCTTGTGGGCAGTACGTCGACATCCAGCACCGTTGCGTTCCGGGCGTCCTGTGTTTGAACCCCGACTCGAGGACCTTTCCCGACCCTGCCTCCCATCTCTCTCTCTCTCTCTCTCGCTTCCTGTCATGTCTGATCTGTCCTATCATAATAAAAGCAAAAATGCCAAAAAATAAATCTTAAAAAAAAAAAAAAATGTAATGTTTTAATTCACTATCATCTTCCCCAAAACAAGATTCACCTGCTCATGCCACTGATGCTACAGAACCTGCAGTATCTTCTGTCGTAGAGGAGGCCGATCAGATCACAGATAAAGCAGCACTTGAAGAAGACCAGCTGAACTTCAGTGATTCTCCTGCTGAATGGCAGAAACCTGTTGCTCCCGAAGAGACTGAAAAGACAGGCCAGATGCAATTATTTGGATTTCTGGCAAATCAGTTTAATACCATTAACAGCACCCTAAAATCAATTGATTTGTCTTTGAAGAAGCTGGTGGAAAAACAGTCAGAAAACACACTGCCTCAATTTATCAGTCTAACACCTGCTGTAATTGAAAATCTCCAGATTCACTCCTCAGTCAAGGAGGAGCAAATAACTGATGCTGTAATGTCATTATTAAAAACATGAGTAAATATCTAAGGTCTGCAGGGTTCCCGCGGGGTCTTAAAAAGTCTTAAAAAGTCTAAAATTTAAAAATCAAAATTTTAGGCCTTAAAAAGTCTTAAATTCGCTGTTCTAGGTCTTAAATAATTTTACACAGGTCTTATTTTTCCGATGTCCATGTAACGTTACCTCTAATGCTCATTTAAATTCTCTTTTTGTTGTTTCCATGGTGTTGTAGTTCTTTATTTCACTATTCCAAATATAATTTGCTGTATTTAAACTACAAATGAGACCAGCATGCAATGGCCAATCAGCTTTCTGTCATTGGCGCGAGTCTCTCGGATTGTACCGCAGCAGAAGTAAAATGGATTTAACTTTTTAGCTATGGGGAAGTGCAAGTTTAGCGATACTTGGCTTGGAAAAACTGAATATAGGGCTTGGCTAAGGCCAGTTGCTAACAACTGTAGATTTTTTTTTCTCCCTCTGTGGAAGTTACTGCGTCTTCAGACAGAATCGCAGTATTTATATAACATTTCTAATTTATATATTTATAAATCAATAAATGTATTTAAAACATTAATCTCACTTTTAATTTTGCAGTGTAAATTATGTAATCTCACTGCTAACAGCCATTTAGAATTTATTGATAAATTCATAAAATAAATTTCAAAGGTAATGCATACATTTCAAAAGTAAAAAAAAAAAAAAATCGCTTCAGAATTTTTTTTTTTTACATCAGATTTTTTTAGTGGTACTTTATTGTAGTGATATTTTGTGTGTTCACTGTATATCGTAGTAATAAATTTAATTTATGACAGCCATGAAATTTTGTTTACTTTTTACATTAAACACATTAAATATCACATATATGCATGTAATATAATATCTATTTCCATTACAGGTTTAGGTCTTAAATTTAATATAAGGTGGTATTAAAAAGGTCTTAAAAAGTCTTAAATTTCACTTGTTCATATCTGCAGGAAGCCTGGTCTGAGATTACACAAAGATAGGGTCAATAATAATGAGAGGAAGAAGTAGAACTGTGGAAAGATGTTATCATTTAAAAATACATGAAAGGTATATCTATATTGGTAACGACAATTAATATAATAGGTTCTATTTCATGTACAAAAGCCCAGAAAATAAGTGGCATATCACTTAATAATTTACAGTTACACAAAAAAAATAACAACATGAAAAGAGCAGTTTAAATAGTTTCAGTTTACATTTCAGTTTTATTTCTGTGTCAGTGTGTATACAGTAGATGAAAGTGATAAAAATTACTGTAACTCTGTAATAAGATGACAAGTTTTAGTGTCTGTTCTGTCATTTCTTCCTTATAAATTGCTTTTTTAGTTTTCTGTTTCTGTTTTTTCAAATGTGTCATTCAAATTCAGAAAGTGACTTGTAATTTAACAGCATTCCCAAAATAAATTCTGAATGATGTGCAAGTGTATTTTGAATTTTTGTAAGTGATCAAGTTAAATAGTTTCTCAACACTGTAGGAAGGCACACCTGCTGCAAAATGTGATTGGGTCTAGAGTTGTGCCAATAAACTTTAGCGATGCAGCACGGGGAGCCACTTCTAAAGCCTAGTTCAAACTGCATGATTATAACCCCGATTTTGACTCGCCGACAAGTTTTGAGAAATCGCCGACAAATGCCCGAAATCACAGGCAAATCGGTGCTCGTTCACGTGAGTGACAATCACACAGTGTGAACTATCAAAGACGCGATCTGAGAGAATCGCCGACGTGTCGTCGACACCCGTGAGATATTTGGCATGCTAAATATCTGGACCTGTCGGCGATTCAAAATCATGCCGTGTGAAAGGTGATCTGACTGAAAATAACGTCGGCGATTACCTACAGCCAATGAGAAAGCAACATCCAGGCCAGCGGGAAGTTGGGGGAGGAGTTAAGAAGGTATAGACCACAATATCAACAAGCATAGCTTCGGCTTCTTTTCTTTTCACTGCAGATGAGTGCACATGCAATTTGTATGACAAGCTTCTTGCGGACTACCATTTTTTTATAATAATCCCAGTCTCAAGTGAGAACTTGCACGCCTGACCTCGCGTCACTTCTCGCGTGTGTTTGGTTGTGAGACGTAGTTTGCGGACCGGTACAAGGTTGTCAGTGATTTCTATTGTAAAGTCATGCAGTGTGAAACCCCCTGTCGCCGATCCATCCTGCAGTGTGAACACAGCAGCGACGGAATGCTACCCCAGATAGTCATGCAGTGTGAAAACATCTGTGACGCGATTGCTTTGAAAATCGTGCAGTCTGAACTCGGCATAAGATGCTTTAGAAACTAGGCTAGGCTAGTCAGTGATTATGTTTTTTGATAATGTAAATGTTCTTTGCTCGTTTTCTGTAGCTACTTTTTGAAAGACTAAGGATATTTAAGCATTAGCTATATTATCCAGCATTGCACAGTCATTAGGATAACAGAGGTGGTAAAATGTGGTTTACAGATCTGGCCATTTAAAATGCGCGCGGGAAGTAAAGTGGTCTCGCGTGACGCCGGTGTATTCCAAGGGAACACGGAAAATACAATGACATAGGAAAGACATGATCAGTAGGGGGCAGTCATGTAACGCACTGGACTGGAGCGGCAGCAAACATCGCTCTAAGCCCGAATGACTCGTTTGTACGGTGACCTGGAGGGGACATCTTCTTCGGACATTATTCGTTTATATTCGTTAATTTTCCTATCATTTCGATCTCATATATATATATATATATATATATTCATCTTTTTTCTAATTAATAGATAACCTATAAAGTGTTTCATTGTCGAGTGAATCATTCACGTTCCATTTGTAAATCGTTTATGGTCACACACGGGCATTAATACAATCATAAAGGCAAAACTTTATTGGCATAATTGTCGTTTACAATATTTGCTAAATATATGGCAAATAGGATATACAGAACGTTATTTAGGTTAAGCGATTCACAATAAACAAAAAAGTAGATAGCTCTAAATCACTTTATTATTAATAGGCTACTATTATTTTAATATCTGGTTAGGGCTATTTATTTTTAACACCTGACAATTATGCCAATAAAATTTTTGATTGTATTTCTCCCCGTGTGTGACGATAAATTAGCATGTTTTCATTTACAAATGAAACTACGTGAATGATGCATTCCTCAGTAAAACAGTTTAGTAATTATATAGTCTAGTCTATTAATTAGACGAAACAAAATAAAATATGTTCAATTCAACCTTTAAACTACATTCCAGTAAAATTCAGTCATATAGCATATGTCAAGCATTTACAGTATCATTTACATGAACGTTAAGTAAAGAGAGCAAAATTAAGGGTGGGGGAAACGAATATAAACGAAACTAAAAATATATACAATAATAACTGGCTAATAGTAATATTATTACTAATAGTAATAATAATGATAATGATAATAATATTAATACCAACACGGAAAAAAATACTATCAGTTAATATAAGGAATGTAGGCCTATTTCACTGTGTGACAATAAATTATTTCCAAATGAAACTACGTGAATAATTCACTCTTCAATGATTTGTATATTAATTGCAATTTGCAATTGTGTTAAGTGCACTTTTGGGAAAGGCACGTGAAACAATAACGAACGTTCACAAAATGACTCGTAGAAAACGCTTTTAAGCACTAAAATTAATCGAAACGCAGCCCAGAATGTTATGTAAAGAGATCAAAATGAAGTTGAAAATAATGGATATAAACGAATAATACGGAAAAAAAGAGGATCAGTTAATGGACAAGACTGTGTGTGATGCATGAAATGTTTCTTGTAGGGCTTTTTAATTGGAAATACATGTAATATTTATTCATGATACACTTGTGAATGCTGTCTAAATCGCGCACAGACAGCATTGGCATATACAGCAACGCCTATATAATTATGTAATATTGTATTAATTTCTATAACAATTAATATAATAATTTCTTAACTCAAAATGAAATATTAATAAACCTATCTCTGATAATCCCGGGCTACTATGCTCACTCAGGTTTATTTATGCATTAAACTCGTGTTTATGCATTTTTATCAGTATTATCAGTATTATTTTATGTTTTTGATAACAGCAGATTCTGAACAACAACGTTAAAAAAGCTTATTTATTCAAGTGATCATTAATGTACATTTTATTTTCATTTTACAGTTTTGCCAATGCTTAGACATTTTTAAACAACTTTATACATCGTTACATTCCAGTATGTCCACCCTGATGTTTCACCACAGCCGGAAGAACTTTAAACAGTCTGTTTATGTACTTGTTGCATGCCACTGCTGTAAGTTCCTCAAACCAGAATTTATTTATGGCATCAATTAAGTCAGACTTTGTAGTTGGTTTTGCTACTTTTCGAATATAATCTTTCAGAGCATGCCACACCATTTCAATGGGATTCATGTCGGGGGATTCGGCGGGAGTCTTCACCCAGTTTACACCCTGTTCAGCAATGAGTCTGCCTGCAGCAGTGTGCTTCGGGTCATTGTCCTGGAAAAAACGGTGATGTGCTCCGAAGTTTTCCCTAATGTATGGGGCAGCAGTTTCTGTTACAATAGCATTTTCAAAGAAAGACCGGTCCATTATGCCTTCGAAGATTGCAATCGGTCCCGGACCCAGTCTGGATATTGCTCCCCAAACATGAACTTTTAGCGGGTGCTTTGGCTTTGGTTTAGACACGTGTCTCCCACTTCTACGAAATGACATGGTGGCAAAGCGGTCCAAAGCCACTGTTGTTTCATCAGTGAAAATTACATCGTGAAATGACTCCTTCTCAGCAATCCATTTTTGGGCTTGTTGGAGACGTAACTCTTTATTTTTGTCTCTGATCATGGGACAATGTTGAGTTTTCCCATACTTCCACCCAAGCTTTTGCCTTATCCTCCGAATGGATCGCTCGCTTATTTCCACTCCGCTGTCACGCCATAGCTGTTTTTTCACGGAACATGACACCAGTTCATCATTCTGATGAGTGATATTCTCTATGGATAGGACAATGTCTCTAAAATCAAGGGCAAAACAGAAAATAGTTAAACATTTGACAGTTTATGCATAACCACCACTTAGCATTAACCGGTATTTAGGCCAGTGTTTGTGTTCGCGTCATGCAGTGGGTAACTTACTCCGTTATTTTGCGAGGATTACGTTTGTGTGATGATCTTTCTTTGTAGTGTCTCCGGATAGTGCTCAATGTAGCGTGTACACCAATGGATTTCAGATGTCGGGATATTTCTTGAGTAGAACTTCCAGCAGACCTCATCACCCTGATGTCTTGGGAATGCAGCTTGCTGATTTTGGTCATTTTGAGATGACTTTACAGATGGATGGACTGTATATATTCGTACAGTGTGTCAGGGGTGTGGACACTAATGTTTTGTGATAAGAGGGTGTATCATAGGTGGAGCGTGTGAGGAAAGCTTTCCCCTTTTCCCTGGCATGCATTTGAATGCTGAATCCGCAATTAAACCGAATGCTACACAGTTGGACCCCCCCAAAAACAGTCTCAATAAAATGTTGATTACAAGGCAAAACAGGCAGCATTCACCCCCCATCCCCATTCGGCTATTCATAAACATTTCGCTCTTTATACTGCCGCTGATCGCCTCATTAACTGCTACTTTTAAAATAACTGAAAAAAACAAATAGTTCCCACTTCCCTTTGTGTCGAAATTGACACGGCTCATGGCTAGTGTTTGCATATTTCTTTCTATTGTGCAACCAGATTAGTGTTATATACTGTGCTGATAGTTCTGATCATTTTTATTTTTTTTTTATCGGACAATGCAACCTGAACTTTAAATTCAAAGTAGCCTAAAATAGCTGGATCTGCCAGTCTCAACTCCCGTTTACTCCACCGCCATCTAACAGCATTTTCACACCAGTGATACTAAATATTCTTGCAAACTGTCTAAACTTCAATATACAGTACATGAAGACACTAGAGGTTTTGCGATGTACACTGCATGAAAAAAGTGGTTTTCGTCATTTAACGACACTGTGAATTGTCGCAGAAGTTTCAGGTTAATGGCTGTTCACAGGAATGCGCAGTTAGCACAGATAATTGTAGGGAACTGCCAAAAATTGATGTGGAAGGCTTAGCACCTGACACCCCCCATGATTCATGTCACCTTGGCCTCGGTGTAGCTTTTATATGTAAATGATTACTGGAGCTATACAAATGCAAACCAGGGGAAGGGGGGTGGCTTGAGACTCACTGATCTAGAGCTGGCTAACTGTAGCCTTCTTTGACTCAACTACACATAACACCGCGACATGCAATAAAATTATATTTTTCATGTGAAACAGTTTTTTAAACAGATATCATTTAATATTTTTAAAGTGTATATTAACATTTGTGTGTACACATTTTGTTCTATATTTTGTTCTTGAACTATATTTTCTCTATTTTCATCTATCTATCTATCTATCTATCTATCTATCTATCTATCTATCTATCTATCTATCTATCTATCTATCTATATACGCGCACGCACGCACACAGATGAAAATATATAGAAAATATAGTTGTTGGTATATCGATATTTTCAAGACAAATATAACAACAACTACATTTTCTTTTCATTAATGAAAGCCAAGTCAGGCCAAGCAAATTACAGAACAAAATATATTTTTATTGTATACAATTTACAAATAGAAAAGCAAATGATCACTTAAAAAATATTAGAACATTTTAGACCTCAACCACTGTACATAGTGGCATGACTATAGTCACTTTTTCTGTTGTTGTACTTAATTGCACCGTGGATGTATTTGACACACATCGTCCAGCAATGCGCTCAACAGGGAGAAATGATGCACTGTATTGTTATCGCCATTGCAAGCAGCGAATAAAATCTAAACAGTGACGTAAAAATGAAAGCAGCAAGCAAATTACAAGAAAGCAGAACGTCTTCATCTATATGTTTTGGAT
>NC_133361.1:51924563-52030764 GCF_049309525.1 Garra rufa
AAATCACTTTATTATTAATAGGCTACTATTATTTTAATATCTGGTTAGGGCTATTTATTTTTAACACCTGACAATTATGCCAATAAAATTTTTGATTGTATTTCTCCCCGTGTGTGACGATAAATTAGCATGTTTTCATTTACAAATGAAACTACGTGAATGATGCATTCCTCAGTAAAACAGTTTAGTAATTATATAGTCTAGTCTATTAATTAGACGAAACAAAATAAAATATGTTCAATTCAACCTTTAAACTACATTCCAGTAAAATTCAGTCATATAGCATATGTCAAGCATTTACAGTATCATTTACATGAACGTTAAGTAAAGAGAGCAAAATTAAGGGTGGGGGAAACGAATATAAACGAAACTAAAAATATATACAATAATAACTGGCTAATAGTAATATTATTACTAATAGTAATAATAATGATAATGATAATAATATTAATACCAACACGGAAAAAAATACTATCAGTTAATATAAGGAATGTAGGCCTATTTCACTGTGTGACAATAAATTATTTCCAAATGAAACTACGTGAATAATTCACTCTTCAATGATTTGTATATTAATTGCAATTTGCAATTGTGTTAAGTGCACTTTTGGGAAAGGCACGTGAAACAATAACGAACGTTCACAAAATGACTCGTAGAAAACGCTTTTAAGCACTAAAATTAATCGAAACGCAGCCCAGAATGTTATGTAAAGAGATCAAAATGAAGTTGAAAATAATGGATATAAACGAATAATACGGAAAAAAAGAGGATCAGTTAATGGACAAGACTGTGTGTGATGCATGAAATGTTTCTTGTAGGGCTTTTTAATTGGAAATACATGTAATATTTATTCATGATACACTTGTGAATGCTGTCTAAATCGCGCACAGACAGCATTGGCATATACAGCAACGCCTATATAATTATGTAATATTGTATTAATTTCTATAACAATTAATATAATAATTTCTTAACTCAAAATGAAATATTAATAAACCTATCTCTGATAATCCCGGGCTACTATGCTCACTCAGGTTTATTTATGCATTAAACTCGTGTTTATGCATTTTTATCAGTATTATCAGTATTATTTTATGTTTTTGATAACAGCAGATTCTGAACAACAACGTTAAAAAAGCTTATTTATTCAAGTGATCATTAATGTACATTTTATTTTCATTTTACAGTTTTGCCAATGCTTAGACATTTTTAAACAACTTTATACATCGTTACATTCCAGTATGTCCACCCTGATGTTTCACCACAGCCGGAAGAACTTTAAACAGTCTGTTTATGTACTTGTTGCATGCCACTGCTGTAAGTTCCTCAAACCAGAATTTATTTATGGCATCAATTAAGTCAGACTTTGTAGTTGGTTTTGCTACTTTTCGAATATAATCTTTCAGAGCATGCCACACCATTTCAATGGGATTCATGTCGGGGGATTCGGCGGGAGTCTTCACCCAGTTTACACCCTGTTCAGCAATGAGTCTGCCTGCAGCAGTGTGCTTCGGGTCATTGTCCTGGAAAAAACGGTGATGTGCTCCGAAGTTTTCCCTAATGTATGGGGCAGCAGTTTCTGTTACAATAGCATTTTCAAAGAAAGACCGGTCCATTATGCCTTCGAAGATTGCAATCGGTCCCGGACCCAGTCTGGATATTGCTCCCCAAACATGAACTTTTAGCGGGTGCTTTGGCTTTGGTTTAGACACGTGTCTCCCACTTCTACGAAATGACATGGTGGCAAAGCGGTCCAAAGCCACTGTTGTTTCATCAGTGAAAATTACATCGTGAAATGACTCCTTCTCAGCAATCCATTTTTGGGCTTGTTGGAGACGTAACTCTTTATTTTTGTCTCTGATCATGGGACAATGTTGAGTTTTCCCATACTTCCACCCAAGCTTTTGCCTTATCCTCCGAATGGATCGCTCGCTTATTTCCACTCCGCTGTCACGCCATAGCTGTTTTTTCACGGAACATGACACCAGTTCATCATTCTGATGAGTGATATTCTCTATGGATAGGACAATGTCTCTAAAATCAAGGGCAAAACAGAAAATAGTTAAACATTTGACAGTTTATGCATAACCACCACTTAGCATTAACCGGTATTTAGGCCAGTGTTTGTGTTCGCGTCATGCAGTGGGTAACTTACTCCGTTATTTTGCGAGGATTACGTTTGTGTGATGATCTTTCTTTGTAGTGTCTCCGGATAGTGCTCAATGTAGCGTGTACACCAATGGATTTCAGATGTCGGGATATTTCTTGAGTAGAACTTCCAGCAGACCTCATCACCCTGATGTCTTGGGAATGCAGCTTGCTGATTTTGGTCATTTTGAGATGACTTTACAGATGGATGGACTGTATATATTCGTACAGTGTGTCAGGGGTGTGGACACTAATGTTTTGTGATAAGAGGGTGTATCATAGGTGGAGCGTGTGAGGAAAGCTTTCCCCTTTTCCCTGGCATGCATTTGAATGCTGAATCCGCAATTAAACCGAATGCTACACAGTTGGACCCCCCCAAAAACAGTCTCAATAAAATGTTGATTACAAGGCAAAACAGGCAGCATTCACCCCCCATCCCCATTCGGCTATTCATAAACATTTCGCTCTTTATACTGCCGCTGATCGCCTCATTAACTGCTACTTTTAAAATAACTGAAAAAAACAAATAGTTCCCACTTCCCTTTGTGTCGAAATTGACACGGCTCATGGCTAGTGTTTGCATATTTCTTTCTATTGTGCAACCAGATTAGTGTTATATACTGTGCTGATAGTTCTGATCATTTTTATTTTTTTTTTATCGGACAATGCAACCTGAACTTTAAATTCAAAGTAGCCTAAAATAGCTGGATCTGCCAGTCTCAACTCCCGTTTACTCCACCGCCATCTAACAGCATTTTCACACCAGTGATACTAAATATTCTTGCAAACTGTCTAAACTTCAATATACAGTACATGAAGACACTAGAGGTTTTGCGATGTACACTGCATGAAAAAAGTGGTTTTCGTCATTTAACGACACTGTGAATTGTCGCAGAAGTTTCAGGTTAATGGCTGTTCACAGGAATGCGCAGTTAGCACAGATAATTGTAGGGAACTGCCAAAAATTGATGTGGAAGGCTTAGCACCTGACACCCCCCATGATTCATGTCACCTTGGCCTCGGTGTAGCTTTTATATGTAAATGATTACTGGAGCTATACAAATGCAAACCAGGGGAAGGGGGGTGGCTTGAGACTCACTGATCTAGAGCTGGCTAACTGTAGCCTTCTTTGACTCAACTACACATAACACCGCGACATGCAATAAAATTATATTTTTCATGTGAAACAGTTTTTTAAACAGATATCATTTAATATTTTTAAAGTGTATATTAACATTTGTGTGTACACATTTTGTTCTATATTTTGTTCTTGAACTATATTTTCTCTATTTTCATCTATCTATCTATCTATCTATCTATCTATCTATCTATCTATCTATCTATCTATCTATCTATCTATCTATCTATCTATCTATCTATCTATATACGCGCACGCACGCACACAGATGAAAATATATAGAAAATATAGTTGTTGGTATATCGATATTTTCAAGACAAATATAACAACAACTACATTTTCTTTTCATTAATGAAAGCCAAGTCAGGCCAAGCAAATTACAGAACAAAATATATTTTTATTGTATACAATTTACAAATAGAAAAGCAAATGATCACTTAAAAAATATTAGAACATTTTAGACCTCAACCACTGTACATAGTGGCATGACTATAGTCACTTTTTCTGTTGTTGTACTTAATTGCACCGTGGATGTATTTGACACACATCGTCCAGCAATGCGCTCAACAGGGAGAAATGATGCACTGTATTGTTATCGCCATTGCAAGCAGCGAATAAAATCTAAACAGTGACGTAAAAATGAAAGCAGCAAGCAAATTACAAGAAAGCAGAACGTCTTCATCTATATGTTTTGGATTCCGCGCTTTGATTCAGGACCTAGTCTGTGATTGGACAAATCGTCGACGTCACGTTCATGAACTCGTCCGTGATTGGACAAATCGACCACGTCACGTTCATGCCGCCCATGCCGTTTTACGGTCTTTTAAATCGGCTGCAAGTGAGCAACTGATAAAATAGACCTATTAACAAATTGTCACTGTGTGCATTTGTATTAACTGTGCGAGAAAGAAATGGAGGCCACAGCATTTTATTCAAAAAGGAGCGCTCCCACTTGTAGTAACAAGCGAAAGGTATGTAGTCTATAATGTATTTTGGCCTAACGCTGCCTTAAATTTTTTGGTACATTCAGATGTTTGTTGTGTGCTAACCATCATACATATTGTCTCAATAGCATTCTGGCAAGGAGAACAAGCAGAGTCCACAGACCAAAAATAAAACAGGGACTACCCGGCTTGTAAAAAAGAAATCGGTGGGTATTTGATAAGTTATTTTTATGTAAGCAGCCCCATGTGCAGCAGCCTCATATACCTATCTGCGGTGTGAACATCATATTCAAAACTAATTTTAATGCTACCATCTACAGGCTGTTCTAATTGAACGTAGATGTCCTGCTGCAGTCACTGTTTCCAAGGAACAGATGTCTGAATTCACAAGAAGGCTTCTGAATTTAGAGGCACGGATTGGTTTGTTGGAGGCGCGTTTCAGTGAGAAAACTCATCCTTCGACAGCGGATCAATCCACATCCACAGACATTTCTGCCAATGTTCCTTCAACGTCGGCGGATACTCCAATGGACTGCCAACAGCCTTTTGAGATGTGGTCATCTCCTCAGTCTGCTCGCGAAGACCATTCGCTGTCAGCGCACCTGGTTGATGCTGATTTCGGTGTTCCTGCTGCAGCCTCTACACCACTGACTGTCCGGACGCTCAACCTACAAACCAGCCCAGATCATTCGTTAGCGGGCTCAACATCAGAAGGATTAACCAACAACCCAGTGGTGACGAATCCGATGCTCCATAATGAAAATTCGCCGAATCAAGATTATTCACGGGTTTCTCCTTCCATCATGACATCATTCCATTTGAGATTGCCTGAAACACCAACAAACACCTCCCATTCTCATCACCATCATCGTATTCGCCGGTCTCTCATGCAGGGAGTAATCCTTCCAGATGTACATTTAAATCATGTTTCAGTAGAGACCGAGAATAAACTGTATCTGGAATCAACAGGACCAGACGGGAAACCAAGGGCAGATCGATAATACATCAAATAATTTTTTTACACTCTAAACTATAGTTTATATTTCTCCTCTTGCACAAATCAATAAAATCAAGTGTATCTAAAATTGTATAAATGGTATGAAAAAGACGAGCTACCTCTCAAACATGTAAATCTTCATTTGCTGTGGCTTTAAAATATTGAATTTTATAATGTATTTTGTAATTTTGTACTTGCTATTTATTGTTATTTTTAAATTAATTATTTTGATTGCTCAGTGTTTGCGCGCCCTGTAATAAATTGTTTAGTCGGCATATAACACAGCATGTGATGGAGTGCCTCGTCTTATTAGTTTTTGTTAATAAATGCTATATAAGTTAGTTTTATTTTATTTTTGTTATGCTGTTTAATTAAAAATAACAAATCCATCTTTTAAGAATTTGTTTTAATCTTAAAATTGATAGGTGTAGCCAATATGTAAGCAAAACCAAGATCATGAATTCAAAAGTAAAAGTGAAAAGCATCCTAGACATTACAATAGCGGAAATCCCGTTCACAAAATTAAAATAACTAGGCCTACTAACAAATATGCACAAAAGGGGGTTGAATGTTAAATACGTTTCCATAAAACAATACATTATGATAACAGACAAACTATTTATCAACAATGAGCTTTGATTAAGCCCATGTTGAAGAAACAAATAAATAAATAAAAATGAAACTAAAGCGCGACCAACTGAGAGCGTTATGCCGCGTTCCAGGCAACCCGTTACCCGTGTTTTTCCAAACTTCTACCAGTGAAAGTGCACTGGAACGGCAGTTAAAACCGTGAATTCCCACCCGTGAACTCGTACTAGATCGACGCACTCCCAGTTCCCAGTTCTGACATGACTTAGCCCAAGAAACAACAATAAAGGGGTGCGGTGTTTATGCAAGTGGCACACGGTGGAAAAATAGAGTAATATTTAGGACAATTTAACGTTGCAATCAAATTATTAATACTATAAAAATAATAAATTCTTGGCGTGACTTGCTTGGAACGCTACAAAGTTCTTTGAAGACGTGATTTACGAGCTCAAAAACCTGCCTGGAGCGCAGCATTTGTGTATCCTGTCACAAAATATGGCGAAAAATCCTACACAAGGGGAATAGTGTGATTAAGGTGTGTACATGTCTTCCATAATGCGACTAAAATAGGAATACTCCACCTGTCTTAATTCGATTTGTGTTTACTCAAAATATGACTTTAGTCGGATTAAATTAATTAAAATATATCATTTTACATGGTTACTTCTTAATCAGAGTATTTAATCGCGTTAAAATCGGAATATTGTTGTCCATGTAAACGTAGGCCTACTTACTGTCGAGTATAAAACTTTTTTCGCAGTACATCCATTATATTTCCATGTTACACTTTTAAGACGTATAGCCCTGCATTTTAGTCCGTCAAAGATCAAATGCGGGCTAAAATTATGTTTTAACATTCAGTGGTGATTAAAAAAAAACTTGCAGCGCTGGTGGAAACACGGTCCTGTCAGCAGCATTGAGCGCACGTTCAGCACAGCTTGGAAGGGTTCCTTGTTTAAAGCTTGCCACAAAACACTGGAACAAGTAAATACCTTGACTGTCAAACAGTAAGGAGATATTTTAATTATTTATTTAGAAACTACTGTTTTCTGAGTCAGTGATGATGCAGTTAACAGTCCTCCTCAAATCCTCGTTTTTTTTCGTTAAGTAGTAATTTAAGTCTTTCTACATATTTATTTATCATGTCTGACAAAAAATAGTGGTTACATATTTTCCACTGAAAAAAATGTAACTGATCGAGCTTGATCCTTCATGTCCTAAAAATGTGTTTTGCACTCTCCGCACAAACGATTGGCACCTAATAGCACACATTTATATCTCTTAGTATTTAAATCTTTTGTTTTACATCTATGGATTTTATTTTAGCCAATTCGTGATTTGAGAAGGCAAATTGAAAAACAGAGTAGGTAAACTCACTGTCTGCCGCTTGGTCTTTAAGAAACAAAAAGCTTACGTTTAACGAACAAAAATGCTCCAAACTTTTTTTTTCTAAATTACCTTAATAAAAAAGAAACGAAATTATAAATACTTTGCCGTTACATACAGAATGAAATACAGACGTAAATACTGTCCAAATATCCCTCTTTGTGCAGGGTTTGGCTACAGAATGTTGTTCCTTGCGCCACCTGGTGGATATTGTATGAAGTGCAACCACGTTGTAAAAAAATCTAAAAAAGCCGCTGCGGCATGACGCGTGGCCTCGCGTGCCGAATTGCAGGCTGCCGCGTGAAAATAGACGCATTTTTAATGGCCAGATCTGTAGGCTGAAATAAACAAATAGCCTCCGATATATCAGTGTCCGTCTGTATATAGTAAACATAAACATTCACCACAGTAACATCTATATGCGTTAATTAGAATTATCATGCGATAAAATAAATAAATTAAATTTACGATAAATTAATTTACATTCATGCACGCACATTTACCACAGGAAGGAAGATGGGAAGATGCCAACAAATCCTGGAAATGCACATGCAAATCTACGCTTTACTGTAGGCTACATCCTGCGCTCAAAACTGTTATGCACTCGCTACACTCATGGACCAGTGCTTTCAGAATCATGCATTTTACTGGCAATGTCTCATAGGCGCATAAAGTTAGGGTACTACTAGTGTTTTTTCTGTGGGCAACTGTTTATCAGCGTTACTCTCCAGAGTAATAATATATAAATGTTCGCTATTAGGCGCATTCCCAATAGTTTTTGCGGGGAGTGGAAACCAAAACGCGTTTTAGGACACGGAGGCACAAGTGCGATCAGTTACATTTTTTTCAGTGGAAACTATTTAACCGTTATTTTTTTGTCAGACATGATAAATATATTTGTAGAAAGCTTTAAATTAGTACTTAACGAAATAAAACAAATCGAAAACCAAAACTCTTTTATTATGTAGCTAATCCGTAAAGATACCCTTTTCTCTAAAGACGCGTCCAATGAGGAGATGGATGAGGAGGATCGTTAACTTCATCATCACTGACTTAGAAAACAGTTTATAAATAATTAAAATATCTCCTTACTACATTTCACAGTCATGGTAATTATTTTTGCCTTTGCTTTGTGGCAAGCTTTATCCTATTGCGTGCACTTGAGTTGAATAACCCTTCCAGCTGCGCTGAAGATGCGCTCAATGCTGCAGACAGGACCGTCCAAGCCGCTCTTGATCATGTTCAAGGTAGTCATGGTAGCCTGGTCTGTTGTTTCCACCAGCACTGCATTTTTTATCACCATTGAATGTCTGAAATATCATTTTAAAAGTGGAACATGGAAATATAATGGATATATTGCGAAACAAGTTTTATATACCCGGTATTGTTTCCTAATGGTTAAATGTGAGATTCTGGAAACGAGAACTAAATTTAGCGGGAACGGTCGGGTCAGGAAAAAATTATTCTAAGCGGGCAGCGGGTGAGCCTGAATATATAGCGGGAGCGGGTGGGTGCGGAATAAAACCTCGCGGGAGCAGGACTAGAAAAGCAGTCCCGCGCAGACCTCTACCTTGGGCACATATCCACGCCGTGGTCTCAAGATAACATGAGAATCTGCCAGCCCAAATTCTAGGCACGAATCATCAACGGAGAGGGCCTGGAG
Organism: Garra rufa; assembly: GCF_049309525.1. Lineage (NCBI taxonomy): Eukaryota > Metazoa > Chordata > Actinopteri > Cypriniformes > Cyprinidae > Garra > Garra rufa. Next base: position 51,933,428 of record NC_133361.1, read on the forward strand.
GTCTCCCACTCTTTTAACTGATGTGAGCGCAGTCAGGAGGGCCATCTTCAAAAAGAACACTGAGGTCAACTGACTGAGAGGGGCTCAAACGGATCCTGCTGTAGGATCTGGAGGACCATAGACAGATCCCAAGAGGGGACAATGCACAGCTTAGGAGGGTTCAGTCTCCGGGCACCTCTGATAAATCTGCCACATCTCTGTAGGTCCTTCCCTTGGGAAGCACACCAGTCAGAAAACTTGTGCCATTTTAGGTCGTACAGTCACCTCATAGAGGGAGCTCTGGCCTGTACAAGGGCGTTTACCACAATGGGTGGAAGGTCTCTGAAGTCCTCCACTCGTCCCGGAGCAAAGTCTGTCGTGAGAACGCATCAGCCACAAGATTGAGATCACCTAGGATATAGTTGGCATGTAGAGACTTGAGTCTGTGTTAACTCCAAAGTAGGAGAAGGCGGTCCAGTTGTGACATGCGAACTGAGCGAACACCGCCTTGGTGGTTGATGTACCCTACTGTCGCTGTGTTGTCTGTCTGGACCAACATATGCTTGCCCTGAACCAAAGGTTGGAACCTCTTCAGGGCCAAAAGCACTGTCAACAACTCCAGGCAATTGATATGCTAGTGCAGCCAAGGGCCTGTCCAAACCCCTGAGGCTGCCTTCCCCTTGAATTAGACGTCCCAGCCTGTCTTAGAAGCATCCGTTGTCACCAGAATGCATCTAGATACTTGTTCTAATGGGTCCCCTGCCCATAGAAACTAAATGTCTCCCCAAGGCCTGAAGGTTTTGTTTTCATACTGGGGTGATGTTTACACGGAATGTACCTCGGTGCCATGCCCATCTCGGGACTCGAGCATGCAGCCAGCGCTGCAACGGTCTCATGTGCATTAGACCCAACAGTGTGACCACGGCTGAGGATGTCATGTGCCCCAGAAGCCACTGGAAGTATTTCAGAGGAGCTGCTGTTCTGTGCTTAAGTGCTCTCACGCATTTTAGCACTGACTGAGCATGGCCCTGTGAGAGGCATGCAGTCATAGTGACCGAGTCCAGTTGTACACTGAGGAAAGAGATACTCTCGTTGGGGGGAGTATGCTCTATTACCAGTTGACCTGAAGTCCCAGTTGAGCTAGGTGGTTGAGAACCATTTCCATGTGTGAGCAAACAAATTCTTGTGAGTGTGCTAGGATTACCCAGTCGTTGAGATAATTAAGAATGCATATGCCCACTTCCTGTAAAGATACGAGGGGATAGGGAGAGCCCAAAGAGAAGGACCTTGTACTGAAACGCCCGACCTTCGAAGGCAAACCGTAGGAACAGCCTGTGTCTTGGAAGAATCGGGGCATGAAAGTACATGTCTTTCAGGTCTATTGCCACAAACCAATCCTGTTCCTTGATACATGTGATCATGTGTTTGAGAGTTAGCATCTTGAACGGGAACTTGTGCAGAGCCTGATTCAAGACCCTCAAATCCAAGATTGGTTTGTATCCGCCATCCTTCTTGGGTACAATAAAGTAGGGACTATAAAACCCTTACCTCATTTTGGCTGAGCGGACTGCCTGAAGAACTGCAGCATTCTTACCCTGAACCCTGGTAAATAGAATGCCGCTGAACTTGGGTGGACGCCTTTGAATTGGATTGCGCAACTGAGTCGGATAGTTCTGAGGAGCCAACGAGAGGGAATGGGTAGATTAAGTCAATCTTTTTGACTCTGCACTAGCAGTCTCAAGGGGACCACGCCCGATGTACCTGGGGTGGAGATCTTGTAACTGATCTGAGCTAAAGACACCATGGCTGGCAATAAGAAGCACCGAAGGCCCCAGTGTGTTTTGCTCGATGAATCTGTCAGATTTTTTGACCGTTTTTGACCAGTAAATCGCCTGAACTCAGGGGATTGCCTGGATTCTCAGGAATGCTTCGAAGCCTGACGAGGGTTCCTTGTATCCTGAGGAAAAGCTGGCAGCGCCACCTTCCTGCGGGAACTGGACCGTTCGACGGGTCTAGCTGAAGGGCCGGCTTGCTGTGGGGCCTGAGCCGTTCTGGCAGGGGGTCGTCCTCGGCATGGAGCAGGTGGGGGTTGCTGCTTAAGAGGGGCAGGGCTGGAGCCTGACCCCCGTCGAGGCAGGATGTGCTTTATGGCCTAGGTCTGCTTCTTTACCTTGGAGAACTGCTGGGAAAATTCTTCCACATTATCACCAAAGAGACCAACCTGGGAAATGGGGGCGTCAAGAAAGCGGGCTTTCTTAGCATCTCGGCTAGGTTTAACCACAGGTGGCGCTCCTGGATCACCAAAGTGGACATCGCCCTCCCCAGAGCCTGCGCCATGATTTTTTGTAGCTCAGAGAGCATAGTCAGTCACCAAACACAGTTCCTGCACTAACTCTGGGTCGGGAGCACCCTCATGCATATTTTTTAACACCTTGACCTGATATACCTGAAGGATGGCCATGGCGTGCAGGGCAAATGCAGCTTGTCCAGAAGCCATGTAAGCCTTCACCACGAGAGTGGAGGAGAACTTACAGGTCCTGGACAGGAGTCTCGGGCAATTCCTGACAGATGGCGGCATTTTACAGGCAGAGATGGATCACAATCGCGCTGTCCACCTGGGGTAACCTCCATATACCCCACTGGACCCCCATTGAGGGTGGTAAATGAGGAGGAGATGGTATATTGCGTTCTGGCCGATAGAGGGGCTCTCAAAGCAGCTAGCTTAGTGTGAGAAGGCAGAGACTACTGTTCGTGCCTTTAGATCCAACAATGAAGAGGTGAGTGTTGCTGCTTCTCACAGAGAGACGCTGCATTTGGCTCCGAAGAATAAAATGAATGAGCAGATCTCACACTGGCCTATTTATACCCAGATGTCCCGTGGCCAGTGGCCAGTTATGCAAAATCTGCACACCCAATTTCATTGGCCTTTTCTGAAGATTTCAGAGGCATTTGGGCTCCCAAGAGCGATCCCTAGTGTCGTATCGTTCGACACAACATCAAAGTGAATGACAGAGAGGGAACTGAAAGTAGCCCGGAAACCGCGGATCTGCCGTCAGCACTCTGTACATGCGCAACTTAGTCACATGCCCATGCAAAACCTTTGCAAAACGAATAAGGAATTTAGTACATAGATAAATAAATAAACACGATAGTATTGAGTATTGGCGATCTCTCAGACTGACGATAGGACGAATATGAATATTGAGCATATTGCCTGACACAGGTGGAGATTATCTAGTGTATTTAAGGATCTGTGCGTAAGAGAGAGAGAGAGAGAGAAAGAGGTGATGAAACAAGGAAATAACAGCAAGGTAAGTACATTTAATCAATTTGTAAATTCAAGTTTAATCTTGTGTTATTGTGTCATGCAGATTTCAAAACAAAAGTTCAGAAAGTTTCGTTTTAGTACAAGCAGTGCTCCAAATGAGCCTACATTTAAGGCCAAAATACACTTCCCCTTACAAAAATTAACCATGGTTTTACTATAAGAAAACTGTAGCTAACCATGACTGTAGTAACTGTGTTTTTGGTGCGATCCTTGATTTTAGAAAAACATGGTTGTGATACCATAGTTTTACTACTGTTATACTGTAGGAATGCTATAGTAAAACTGTAGTAAACTATGACTGTAGTAACCGTGTTTTTTGTTTGTTTGTTTGTTTGTTTTTTTGGTGCATACCATAGTTTTCAAAACCATGGTTTTGATACTATGGATCTACTATAGTAATATTATAGTACTAGAGTAAAACTGTAGTAATCACAGTTTTACTAAAGTAGGTTGTATTACACTTAAAAAAAAGTTGTGCAATGAACAGAATAACAAATTACTTTATCTCTCCAGAAATTAACAGTACGTTTTATAAAATAAATAAATATAGAAATGTACACTACACTTACATGTTGCTTGTTTGGTCAGCAAAGCAAATAAACTTGGCTTAGTAATGCACATTTAAAGACACAGTATCATACTGTCACAGTCCATATGGAGAGATGGTGAGGACTCAAATGCAGGAAGTATGGGGTCTTTATTAAGCAAAATAAAACAAAACAACAACAGAAACCCCAAGGGGGAAGACAGGCAGGCAGGCCAGGATCTGGCGTACAAGGTACAACAACACACGTACATACAACTAGCGAACCAGCATAGGACAGCAAACACTGGTAGACACAGGTGGAACCACTGAAACAATAAAAAGGTAACAAAATGGGCAGGGTCAGACAACAGACTGGAGAGAGCACATGGCAGCAAACAAACACACTACAAGCCATGTGCTCACACATAAACACAGTGTCCTCTGGTGGCCATCCTTGATTCACCAGCTGAAGACTGTGACACACACAGCCTACATCCTTAAAATGTTTTCAAACACATCTGACACATCTGTGTATTCCATAATGCACATCCTACATAACAGATCCCATTAACAATCTTCATTTTAAAAACATTACTTTACAAATTAGGTCCTTTCATTTAAAAGGTTTTAAACATAATACAAAATGTATTTACAAGAAATGAACAGTACCTTTAAAAATGTTTAAAATGATATCCACTCACATGAGAAGAAGGCTTCAGTCAAATTCAAATCACTGGCCTAAAGCAAGCTGTTTTAACCTTTTCTCTGTAAAGGTGATCTGTGTTTCCAGAAATGTGTCCATGATGCTTCATCCATCCCAGTAGTCCGTAAGAAGTCCAATGAAGAATTTCATAACTGCCAGTAGGTTACAGTCCAGATTAGGCTGCACAGTTGTGTATTATTGACCCCATTTGGACTCATTTGGACCTAAGAAAGAGAAAGATTTTTGAAAACACCGCAATTATTACGGTCTCCATTGACTTTGTATAGTGGGAAGCTGCCTCCTTGTCACTTATAACAAAAATCAGAACAATGTCTAAAAGCTGTTATGTGACAAGGTCAACTGTAAACAAGCTATATATAAAATAAAATAAAGCGTTTTTATAAGCTGTCGACCTGAAAAAAAAAAATTAGTGTTTAAGAACAAAAGTAAAGTGCATGTCTTGTTACTCTGAGAACTACGCCCGCTGGAGGGAAATTTAACTGCGACAGTAAACATTCATTATTTAACCATGTCAAAGGATTATTTCACCACCCTGAAAGGAGGAGATATATTGAGAAACTACATTTTATTGGTCTATGTTAATGCACCTTTTCCTTACCTTCCTTTTGTTGGAGAAATGATCCAACTGAATGGCCCAATGCTCTCCATTGACTTTGTATTGCGGGAATCGGACTCCTTGTCATTTCTGACTTATAACAAAAACAGAACAGTGTCTAAAAGCTGTAGATCTTGTTATCTTTTTATTGTTCAAAATAGATCAAGCACAACTTACTTAAACCGCAACTTAAAAATACTCAGCAAAATACTTGTTTAACCATTGTGATGACCAAACGTCTCGACAAAGATAGTAAAACCTGACATTTTTTACATTGTAGGGTTTCAAACAGCTTATAAACCACTTGGGAGCCCAAACACCTCTGATATCACTGAGGAAAGGCTAATGTAACTGGCTAGCAAATTTTATATAGCTACTCCAGGTACAAATAGGCCAGTCAACCCAGTCAGAGGCAGTTCAGGTGTAGCTTTGAGGCTTTTTTTTATCTTTTTTTATGTTTTATGGTATGTTAATAATAATAAGTTGCTGATTTTGTTGTTGTTGTTTTCAATTGTATATTGACTGTTGTTTTCAAATAAAAATTGATTACTCGGTTTTGGTCAACCTGCTGGTCCAGTTTGAGTTTAACAGAGACCAGAGTTGCACCCCCGGTGGCCATTATGTACTGAACAGTGTTGGGTGTAACGCTTTACTGTAATTAAATTAGGCTACTTATCCACTGAAAAAGTAAAATAAAGTAAGGAATTACATTTTTAGGTTATATAATAACAGTTGCTTAATAAGTACTTGTGTTACATACCGTATATAATGTCAGTCATTCTAAAATCAATATTAAATTTGAAATCTAAAATTACAGTCTCAAGATAAAATTGAAAGCAGCGTCTTTAACCCTTTAACCCTACTTTCATTATTTCCTAATTCACAGAGAAACTAAAATTGATTGAATCTAAAAAGGGCCTACTTTTATTTATGTACACTGTGCTTTTGTAACATAAACACAACAAACAGGATGCCCTTTCTGCTTTTAAATTAACTAATTCAAATCGAAAACAAATATTCTCTGATTATGTAAAATCCGTATGAAGGTTTTCCCATATCTACCCATATATACAACTGTTCCAGCTATTAAAATAGTTCAGCTTTAAATGTAATGGCAAAGTGATTATATTTAGTTTTTTTATTTTATTGAGTTAGTTTAGAAAAATGTTTGGACCATTTTTTTTTTTTTTTTTTGTACGTTAAATATAAGTTTTAGTTTTTTAAAATACGACCAATCAGCCAGCGCCAGACTGTGAGTTGATCATAGACTGTTTGATCAATTTAACCTTTTCAAATCATCACGACTTGCCTAAAATAAAATCCATAGATATAAAACAGCTCAAGCATTACGGTGCTTTGCAGCAAGCTTTAGCCGATTGTGTGCACTGGAACGCGGATCTCTTCCAGCTGCACTGAAGGCACTTATGCACAGACAGAATAATTAGTAAAGTAATTTAAATACAATATTGATGATTTAATTAGTAAGTGTAATTAATTACTTTTTGAAAGTAACTTACCCAACACTGGTACTGAATAACTCTGAATCTGTTTTCTGCAGCACAAGCAGGAACCGCAACACCAACAAACAATATGGATTTGGGATTTTTCACAGATAAAATGTTGTTTGATTTTTTCCGCCAAAACAAGACAAAGATATCTACAATAGAAAATCCACTGATGTTTCTTCGCCTCCTCAAGGACAATAACCTCATTACAAAAGAACATTTTGTAAGCTTGATCTTAGAATTTCAGATTAATAATATGAGATATGTCAAGACTTTATACATCTCATAAACATTTATTTTCTCTTCTTTGTTTGAAGCAAAAACTGGAGAACAATGCTGATGATGATAGTTTATATCATATGTTGGAATTCATTGAAACTAGTGGAAAGAAGAAGGTTAGAAAGTTCTGGCAATGTGTAGTCCAGGACCATATTTTACAGCGTTACCTACAACTCTCTGAAATCACTAAAACTTTGAAGAATGGTGAGCATCTATCTATCTATCCATCCATCCATCTATCCATCCATTTGTCTGTCTGTCTATCTCCTATGATTTTTAATTCTAGTCCCTAATTCCTTAGTTCTTCCGAAGCCTAAGGAGTCAAACAAAATAAGAAAGAGTTCTGAGGATTGCAACACAGAGGGAAAAAGAGAGGTTAAAAGAATGAGGACAGAGAGCAGCTCTTTAAATAACCAAGCTGGTTCATCTTCAAAAAGCACTAACAGCCAAATTAAGACATCTGAACATGTGTTGAGAGGTAAGTTCACTGACAAATGGTAAAAAAAAAAAAAACTTTCTATTGGGCAGATAGCTCTAACATCAATCAATCGATTGATGGTCAATTAATATGTGTGTCTTTGTCTGAATAATTAGACTGACATTTGTTTCATTTTAAAAGTTTCTCCAGCTCCTCAGAACAATTATTTGGGAAATAATAACACGACTACAGTGAAATCAACTGAACAAGATGTAGGAAAAGAAAGAGAGAGCAACTCTGTAAATAACCAAGCTGGTCCATCATCACAAATCCCTAACAGCCAGAAGAAGACATCTGAAGATGTGGACAAAGGTGAGTTCTCTGACAAATGGTAAAAAAAAAAAAATCTAAGAACAATCAAATGGTGAAAAACCTGTCACAAAAAGATTCTGTGTTATGGCTTAATCTGATAGTCATTCCGTGATGTATAATGCATATAAAGTAGTATTTATAAATGTAGCTACATGTATCTATTTTAATGCTACATGTTTATGTCCGTGCTATATTAGACTGACATCTGCAACTGTGCTGTTTTATTTCTAAAACCTCTCCAGCTCCTGTGACTAAAGTGAAACCAAATGAACAAGATGTAGGAAAAGAACAAGAGGTTAAAAAAACAAGGACAGAGAGCAGCTCTGTGAATAACCAAACTGACCTGTCATTACAAAGCCATTACAGCCAGTTGAAGATACATGTGGAGAGAGGTGAGTTCTCTGACAAATAGTGGAAAAAAAAAACTATATATATCGGGCAGACAGTCCCAACAATCAATTGACCAATCGGCTGGTCAGTGTCTTTGTCTGTCTGAATAATTAGACTGACATCTGCAGCCATTTTGTTTCATTTCTGAAGTTTCTCCAGCTTCTCAGAACAATTATTCAAAGAACAACAAGACTACAGTGAAATCAACCGAACAAGATGTAGGAAAAGAAAGAGAAAGCAACTCTGTGAATAACCAAACTGACCTGTCATTACAAAGCCATTACAGTCAGTTGAAGATACATGTGGAGAGAGGTAAGTTCTCCGAGAAATGGTGAAAAATCAGGCAGACAACTGGCTGGTCCATATCTCAATAATTAGACTGACATCTGCAACATACTGTTTTATTTCTAAAACCTCCCCAGCTCACCAGAATCACTCTGTGAGGAAGAACAATGAGACTAAAGTGAGATCAAAAGAACAAGATGTTGGAAAAGAACTAGAGGTTAAAAAGATGAGGGTAGAGAGCAGCTCTGTGAATAACCAAGCCGGTCCATCATCCCAAATCACTAACAGCCAGAAAACGACATCTGAAAATGTGGAAAAAGGTGAATTCTCTGACAAATGGAGAAAAAAAACTAAAAGTCTAAGAATAATCAAATGCTGAAAAACCTGTCAGAACAAGATTCTGTATTATGGCTTAATGAGATGCTACGTAGCTACATGTTTATGTTTATATTCATGCTATATTAGACCTGCAACTGTGCGGTTATATTTCTAAAACCAAACTGTTTTATTTCTATAGACTCTCCAGCTCCTCAGAATCATTCTGTGAGGACGAATAGTCAGACTAAAGTAAACTCAAATGAACAAGATGTAGGAAAAGTACAAGAAGTTAAAAAAATGAGGACAGAGAGCAGCTCTGTGAATAACCAAACCGACCCGTCATCACAAATCACTAAAAGCCAGTTGAAGATACATGTGGAGAGAGGTGAGTTCTCTGACAAATAGTGAAAAAAAAAAACTATATATATCGGGCAGACAGTCCCAACAATTGACCAATCGGCTGCTCAGTGTCTTTGTCTGTCTGAATAATTAGACTGACATCTGCAGCCATTTTGTTTCATTTCTGAAGTTTCTCCAGCTTCTCAGAACAATTATTCAAAGAACAACAAGACTACAGTGAAATCAACCAAACAATATGTAGGAAAAGAAAGAGAGAGCAACTCTGTAAATAACCAAGCTGGCCCATCATCACAAATCACTAACAACCAGAAGACAACATCTGAAGATGTGGAGAAAGGTGAGTTCTCTGACAAATGGTGAGAAAAATCAAAGAAACCCGAATAGCGAAAAACCAAAGAGCTTCTGTGAGGCAGCTCTGTCTTGTGTCACAAAAAAATGTATAATGTAGTAGTATTTATAAGCACAGTTACATGTATATTCTATTTTAATGCTAAAAGTTTGTTTATGCTGTTTAGCTATCAGGTAGACAGTCCCAACAATGAAACAGTTGATAGGCTGGTCAGTTGATATGTCTGTGTTTGTGCATGTCTGAATAATTAGACTGAAATCTGCAACTGTAATGTTTTTTTTTTTCTTTTTTTCTAAAGACTCTCCAGCTCCTCAGAATCATTCTGTGAGGAAAAACAGTAAGACTATTGTGAAATCAAAAGGAAAATCAAGGACAGAGAGCAGCTCTGTGAATAACCAAACCGACCCGTCATCACAAATCACTAACAGCCAGTTGAAGACATCTGAACATGTGGAGAAAGGTAAGTTCTCCGAGAAATGGTGGGGAAAAAAAAACTATTGATCGGGCAGACAGTCCCAACAATCAATTGATCAACTGGCTGGTCAAATGATCTGTCTGTGTCTATATCTGAATGATTCGACCGACATCTCCAGCCATTTTGTTTCATTATTAAAGTTTCTCCAGCTCCTCAGAACAATTCTTTGGGAAAGAACAACAAGACTAAAGTGAAATCAACTGAACAAGATGTAGGAAAAGAGGCTAAAAAAACAGAGAGCAACTCTGTAAACAACCAAGCTGGCCCATCATCACAAATTACTAACAACCAAAAGAAGACATCTGAACGTGTGGAGAAAAGTGAGTTAATTGACAAAATGTGAAAAAAATGTAAGAAAAATCGAATGGGATCAGAAAAAGCTTCTGTGCGGCATTGTGTAATGGCAACAGTCATATCGAGATGTATACTGCATGTTAAAGTGGTATACTGTAGTAGTCTTTGCCTCTATTTTTAAATGGCTACATATAGTTTGGCCTGTATTAGAGAAAATCATCATCTTGTTCATATGTACTCATATTTTCATTCTTCCTTGTCTATTGCTTAAAATATTCTGTAAAATAACACTCTCACTGTGTTCCCTGGTGCCTGTCCTATTCTTGTATTTCCATTCTCTTCAATGTGTTTTCTTACACTTTTTCTTTCTCAGCATCTCCTGTGGAGAAAGAAGACAAGCAGATTTGGACGAGGCCTATTTATAAAACCCAGCTGCCTATAAACTGTGGGAATAAAGAAGGCACCCTATTTCGCGAAAAGCTGACCAAAGGTTTACCATCACTGAGTTTTTACTAAAATTGTTATTTATTTGATCACAGTATGTATTTGCCATACTTTTTATGGGTCTGAATGCATCCCATCTTTCTCTTCCCTAGGAGAAGAGTGTATTTTGTTCCACGGACACTGGTTCACCCCAACTGGTTTTGAGAAGTTTGCGGGGAAGGAAAAGGTAAAAAACTGGAAATTCAGCATCCGTTGTGGAAGCACACCACTTAAGAAACTCATAGAGGTAAATAATATGGACACTTACAGATGCTGCATACGCTGACTGTTATTATTATGGGTCTGGTAATTAAATTAGGCAGATAGCATTTATGGTTATTTTATTTATATACTTTAAGACATATTAGTTGTATTTATTGGCTTCCTGCATCCCTAATATACAATATATTTTTGTTGCCTCACTATCAAGTCTATGATTTGACATCACTTCCTTTCTTATTTTTTTTCAGGAGGGGCATCTTCAGTGTCCACTGATGAACAAAAGAAAGAGAAAATGTGTCCAAAAAGTACTTTGTCTCTCTATGTGTGATATCAAGTTTTTGTTATCCTTTTTTTTTTATTTGACATTCATTAAGTGACATTGTTCTTTCCTGCAGAACATGAATAAGCAGTTTCCTCTCACCTCAAACAGAAGATCCAGTAAAGGTGAGTAGCCATCATCCTCGCTCATTCACATGCTCTCTGCTGTCTGTCTGACTGCAATAATGTTTTTTATTCCTCAAGACTCAAAAACAAGCTCTGGTTCGATGGAGGAAAGTGATGGTGAAGATTTCCAGGAGCAAGGAGGGAAAGGAGGAGGAACAGAGTTTAGAGGGAGAGTTGAGGAAGAAGAGGAAGAAGAAGAAGACATGGCAGATCTGTCAGTTTTCAAGGCTTCCTCTTTACCAGTCACCTGTGTTTCACTTACTGGGACTCTCTACAAATACAGGTTTGCATCAGGTACGTTATTGCACTGATTTGTGTAGAACTTACTTTGTTTTGTCTGTGTCGAAGGATTGAGTGGGAAGTGTTTATGTTTCTGTTGTGTTGCAGGGAGTCGTGGGAAGTGTATACGTACTGAGGAAAGATGGTTCACTCCGGAGGAATTTGTAAAGCAGGAATCGACTCTCACTGATGGACACTGGAAGAAAGATATACTGTGCCATGGAAAAACACTTAAATTTTTACTCCAGGTATTAGACGGGTGAGAGCAATAAAAAAGCTTATTGATTGATCGATTGATTGATTGATTGATTGTTTGATTGATTACAGAAAGATATCCTCTGCATCCATTTGTCTCAGTGTGAATGTGAGAAATGCTGTATTCCAGAGAAAGACTCGGTAAGAAACATACCTGACATATTTAAACATAATCCATCATAAAAATAATTTGATATTAATTTAAATTCTTAACAGTCTTTTAAATGTAAACATTAATGTGTACATGATCATTAAACTCACTGTCATAGACTAAATGCCTCAACTCTGCAAAAAGTGAAAGCACTATTTACTCGCACAGTAACAAGATCGGCAGTTTAAGATTAATTTATAAGCACAAAACACTTCTACTTCTCCTTTCAATATAAATTAGACTTTATTGGATAAATCAAAAACATATAAACTAGTCTAACACATAAACACACGCATTCACACAAGTTGCGTAAAGAGAAAAAGTGAGGAAGGAATGAGTTTAGGAGAGTGAAAATATGAAATCCCAAGTTTATTGCAATTTATGCAATTGCTTAGACTTGAAGAACCATCAGTCATCTAATAAACCCTCGCATTGAGGCTATTAAACTTTATATTAAATGCACCCGTTCAAGAATGTGGAGGTTGTACTTGCATTGCCTTTGTGTAAAGGGGTTCCCTTTTGTTGTTGTCATTGCAGAAAGGGGGTTTCCCAAGGTTGTTGATTGGTTGGAAGTTTTGTGGTCGTTCAATGTGAAGTCTTGGGCGTTGGCTGAAGGATGATGCGGAGTTAACTTAGAACACTAAATTCTAAGCAGAAAAGAAACTAAAGTAAAAGAAAAAGCACTCAACGAACGCAAAATTTAAAGGCAAATGCAGCGGCAAGCGAGCATGGCTTTTTTTTTTTGTTGCAAGTTGTTCAAAGTGAAGGAATTGATTGTTAAGGCTTACTTCAGGCTGGCTGGCTGGCTGATTTACGACCATGTGGAATTCGGCTCTTCGTGTTTCAACAGTTGTGATTGAATTTTAAATTGTCTGATTCGCTCTGATACGCAATCAGAAGCATCAAGCATCAGGTCCCAATCAGTCACCGTGCCAGACCCAGTGCCCAAGCCCATTGTGGATATATATACAGTATATATATATATATATATATATATATATATATGAGATGATCAAATGTTATGTTGTGTTATGTCATCCCCTGACTAGATGGCCCAGAACAATGATGACGAGTGTTACGTGTGTCGCTCTGAGGGAGATCTTCTTGTGTGTTGTGACGAGTGTCCACGAGCTTTTCATTCACACTGTCACCTACCAGCTGCGGACGGAGACTCACCTGGGTGAGAGAGAAACAGGTTAAGTCATTAAATCAGCAAGTATGTGTGTTGTACATTCATCCTGTGTATGTGTGTGTTTGCTTGTAGGGAATGGATTTGTACCTTTTGTACGTTAAGAAACAGCCAAAATAGGCATGACTCCACTAACATGTCTGAACAAGAGGCTTTCAATGCCCCAGTGGCTCAGTACATATTGGTAAACACAACATTTTGTAACAGCCTTTATTTCCTTAAAGTACTGCCTACATAGGCTGCTCAGCAGGTTTAGAAACAGAACAATTATAGGCCTAATTGTGGATATGTGTGTTGTTTGTCATCTTTAGCACTGCCACTACCTCCTGTTATGTGTGTACAGAGAGGACATCCAGAAACTGTTTTTTAAGGATCCACACAAAACGGTGAGATTTTCATTGTTCCTTCTTGTTGTCTTTTATATTTGCTATTCTTTTCATGCCTTTGTTTAATTTAAAAATAAATAATACATAAAATAAAATGACATCCAGGTGCGCAGATACTCTGAGTTCATAACTCAGCCAATGTGGCTGGACAAAATAAAGCAGAAGTTGGAAAGTGGCGCGTATCAGACAGTAGGAGCATTCATCTCTGATCTTCAGCTCATTTTCAGCAACTGCAGCACGTTCAATGGGGTAAGATCTGGAGCATGTTACACAATTAAGTAATCACCCAAAGCTTGTTAAAAAAGCTTGTTTTGTGTGACATGTGGTTTATTTATTTATTTTATGTTTTATTTTGTTCTCTTGCTCTTGAAAGGACAATAGGTTTGGCCGAATAGGTGCCAGGCTGAAGCAAATGTTTGAGAAAGAGTTCCAGAGAATCTTCAGTATCCAATAACAGCTCTTACAAGTCTTACAAGTTTCAAGATACAAGCTGGATAGCTTTGAATATTTTTTATATCTCATTATAGTGTATGTTAGATGCATTAAATTTTTAATTTTGCAATTTGGAGAATGAATATATGCTGTATATGACTTAAGCTGGTTGCACACTATACAATTTTAAAGCCTGATTCGCACCCCTGAACAATCGGGGGCTTGTTGCAAACAATTTTTTCAAAAGTGAAAGGAGGAAAAAGGACTATAATGACTTTACTTGATCCAGGCAGCTCAGCAACATTTTGCACGGCGCTTCTGATGAAAGAGTTGAATACTCCTGTCTTGGATGAAAAATTTATATACCATGAGTCAGAAAAAAAAAAAAAACAGTTTCTTGTTACAAAATCTTTGGACTTGAAGTATGCACTGAAGGGAGATGCTTATCTGAAAGTGTTGGTCACAGAGGGAGAAATCACATGCTCTCCAACCTACAATGAAAATATTGGATACCGCATACCAATGCTGCATGTAGAAAAGTAATCAAAAATGCAAATGCAAATGCAAGTTTGTCAGCGACTACTCCACAGGCCACGTGAGCAAAACATGTCTGATCTACCTATAGACAGAATCTCTGTTGATCTTCCTCCTTTTACATACACTGGAGTGGATTACTTCAGACCAATTGAGGTCAAAAGAGGACAGAATATTGTGAAAAAGCATTATCTTTACCTGTTTGACATGTCATGCCATATAGTGTATATTGATTCCTGCATAAATGCAAATCAAAGATATATATGTCAAAGGAGCCAAGTCAAGGAGCCAAGTCAAGGAAAGCAGGCCAGATAATGGAGCTAACTTTGTTAGTGTGAATTGCAACAAGCTTTGAAAGCTTGCACAGGATGAAATAAAGGGGACTTTCAGCCCACTGTATGCTGCCCATCATGGTGAAGTCTGAGAGCGCTTACTGCAAGAAGATGCTTTGTTCAGTTGTGACACTGTCACACAGGACACATTTTTTAACCTGCTCAATATATTATGATTTTTTGGATACTTGAGTTTTAATAAGTTTTCATGTTGTCTTGGCCATTTTATTCCTCTTAAACATTTAAATTTGTGTGTATGTCTTTAAGTGAGTTTGGGTTGAAAACAGGAAATAAACATTTAAATGAGGCAGCATGTCAAATAATCATGGGCATTGCTCATGACCATTTCATGATCACCTGAAAACTGGATTAGTTGCCTGCTGGTCAAAATTGTGTAAATGCAACAAAAACTCAGGCTAAAACATGCATAAAAACAGCTTTTAAAAACCCATTGCAAATGTTTTATTGAAAGTATAGTACATTAAATACAATAAAAATGATAAAACACCATTAAATACGAAGTGTCTGTGTGTGTTTTTTTTATTTTTTATTATTAATTAATTTTTTTATTTGTTTTATGGAGAGCTTGTATGTAGAGGCCAGTAAGAGACTATTTACAACTTCTAACCCGTTTGAAATGTCTACAAATTGATAAAACTGATCCGAGAACAGGTAAAAAACATACACGATGGCTCAATTATCTTAATGAACTCGCATGATTCCAGTGTTGCCCATATTTAGTGACTTTTCAGACCCCCTTATCGACTTTTTTTTTCCAAAAAAATGGCAAGACAAATCTAGCGACTTCTTAGACAAACCTTAGCCTATTTCACTCACGATAGGCCTGGCAGCCAATTTGGCCCGCTGACATTTTTCTTATTATTATTTTATTTTCATATTTATATATTGTTGTTGTTGTTTCTGTTGCCTGCCGAATGTACTAAAGTGATTATTTCGCCATTCAATAATAATACTCTAATAAATCGTAATCCGGTTCGTCTTGACTGACAACCAACTCGCAACGCGCACCTCCGCCCATCCGCGCGTCCGCCAAAAGAATGCAAGACTCGAGAATGGAGCGCCCAGGTGGAGCAGAGGGTCGAAACTGTCCTGTTCAGTACTTCATTTACAGGTCAGATACATCTGTAAATAGACTATTGTAGTTTTGTTTTCTTAGTTAAGCATGAAAACTGCTTGCAAACTTTATCAATAGCAGCCAGTTTGCTGCAAAATTAACAAAATGGCATAATTTTGTAAAGAGTAGGAATTTAGCAGACAAATATTCACATTGTTTTATACCACGTTTAGAGGGAGCTAAGGCTAACAACAATACAACCCTTACAAAAATTAACCATGTTTTCACTAAAAACCTAAAACTACTTACTATAGTTAAACTATGGTAACCACAAATTAAAAAAGGTTTTGCTACACTTTATGGTATTTGTAGTAAAACTCTGGTTATACAAATTGTAATCAAAATGCCAAACAAACAAAACAAAACAAAACAAAACAAAACAAAACAAAAAAACACAGTTACTACTATACTTTCACCATAGGCCTTATTAAACCATGGTTAATTTTCCTAAGGACAAAACATGACCCATGATAATGCAAAAAAAAAATTCAGTATTAGGATTTTACTAAAGATATATTCAAGATGTAGCTATTATTGTAGGACAACAGTTTTGACATTTGGGCAAGATAAAACAATAGCACATGCACAATAACACACAAAATAATCTTTAATTATTTTGCTTGGCACCAGCCAATGGATGGGCACCAGCACCCTCTCTCTCTATCTGCATATGCTCTGTGTAGTGAGTGGCAGAGGAGCAGCACTTTAAGATAAAAAACAATATTCTGTTGCTTCTGACTCTATTTTGCATGCAAGTATAGCCGAAATCACAGCACAGCCATTGTCCTTACTGTATGTGTATTTGATTTCAATATATGTCGTGACTATGAATCAGGGTTTTAGTGTAGATTAATATTTTCGAGGATTTCATATTTACCCCTTTGTCTGGAAAAAAAAACAGACAAACAAAAATAAATAAATAAATAAATAAAAAAAAAACGCAAAATATATCAATATATCTATGAAATATATAAATGAAAACCGTTTTATGGAGAATTTGGCTGCATTAAAATGCAGTATGTGAGCACAGAGAGGCAAGACAACAGGACGTCATGAATATGCTAATTAATGTATGACGTCATTTAGCGATATTTTTGGCGTTTTTTCAAGCTGGGTTTAGCTATACTTTCCATTGAAAAAAATTTGACAACTGCATGATTCACAGGTTTACATAGATCGCCCCCAACCCAAACCATTACATTTTTGAAACGTTTCGAAACAGTTATGATGAATTGAAGCCTGAAAACTGAAATCACACGACTTTTTCACATGACAGTTTGATACGTGCTCAGAGCCTCTGTTTGGAACCAATTGATTCACAAAAGTTTCAAAGCTTCATGAAGCAGTGCTTCGAAAGCACCCATCACTAGTTTATACACCGGTGGACACTACAGCACACTGTTTTAGGGTATGGAACTGAAAGACTGTGCTTTTAACAGCCTTTTAAAGTTATTCTAGTTTAATTGTGTTGTTTTAAGTCTCTTGTGAATATTGTAAATACATATTTTATTTTCACTTTTAACGTTGTATGTCACGTCTTTTTAAACACTTGAAGCTCTCACACAGCATTATCTGAACCCATTTTAACAATTGTAAATTCGACCAATAGGGCTGAATTACCCATCCTCAAACTATTTAAAGGGATAGTGAAAAATGAAAATTTGATGTTTATCTGCTTACCCCCAGGGCATCCGAGATGTGGGTGACTTTGTTTCTTCAGCAGAACACAAACGAAGATTTTTAACTCAAACCGTTGACGAGCCAGTGCGCATACACAGGTAACGTGCCGGATGCTGAGTGCACATTCAGGACATTTGGACACTGCTGTGTATCAAAAGTAAAAATTATATAAATGATCTAAAAAAAAATTATATATGTACTGTTCAGTTTCTCACAAAAAACAATCGTTTCGTGTCTTAGGACATCAATGTATCGTCACGAGCCACAGGGTATAATGTGAGTTTTTTTTTTTTTTTTTTTTTTACTTTTTAAAGGTTCGGTGCCCAAACAGACTGCAACAGTTTGAGTTAAAAATGTTTGTTTGTGTTTTACTGAAGAAACAAAGTCACCTACATCTTGGATGCCCTGGGGGTAAGCAGATAAACATCACAATTTCATTTTTGGGTGAACTATCCCTTTAAACAACCTTGAGGCACTAACCCCGAAACCACATTTTTCAGCTAAGAGCCAATGCTATTTTACCTCCTGGACTCTTTGAAAGGGATGATATCTACAGTTGTAGACGCTGAAAGCAGGTGCAAAACATATAGTAACCCTGTTTTGGAGAAGATGGATCAAAGAATATCTTGAATTGATGCAAGAGCATCAAAAGTGGAATGAAGTATACATTCAAGTCTGAAGACAGTTTAGAGATATTTTGTTTGCTGTAGGTGTTCCCTTTCCCATTGTCTTTCATGCTAATTACCGTCTGTCCCCAAAGGCAAACTCTCCACCTCCACAGGCATTGATCGATGTAAATTCAAATTAGGGTTGTGCCGATAGACGATAGTATCGTGTATCGACGATAGTCAGAGATATCGCCTGTTGCTGATGCCTTTGACGATAGTTAGACGATTATTATTTTTATCCGTCAACAAAGAACTTAACTTTAGCAATGCAGCACAGAGAGTCTGTTCTAGGATGCTTCAGAAACTTGCCGCGGTATAAACACACGCATAGAGAGGCCACAGCGCCTTAACGCACCTCGTGCAGTGAAAATGGGAGATTTTCATCATACAGTACGGTGGTAGATTCTAAAGGGAGTGTTATATTATATTAGCATTGCAGTCATTAGGATAACAGAGGTAGTAAAACCTGGTTCAGGCTGAATTAATTACGATGTATCATAATCAGTCTGTATATAGTAAACATAAACATTCATCTCAGTAATGTCTATAGGCGTTAATTAGAATTACGATGCGATCAGATGGCGCTAAAAATACGCACGTGAATTACACGCGCATCACTTCTCCGCATTCAATATGAACTGAACTACACCATCACCTGATGACAACGGTCAGACATACAGCGGTAACATACTTGCAATATGACGGGTAAAGAAAGATTCATTCATTTACATTCTGGCACGCACATTTACAACTCACTCACTGACGATAGCAGAGAATGAAACCGAAAGTAACTTGAACAACTCCGGCAGATAGCGCTCTGTACACGCACAACTTAATCTTATGCCAAAAGAAAGTCTACCTTTACAAAACGAATAAGGAATTTAGTACATAGATAATTAATTAAATTAGCACGATAGTATCGTGTATCGGCGATCTCTCAGGGTGACGATAGGGCGATATGAAAATTGAGCATATCGCCCAACACTAATTCAAATGTTTAGTTCCTGTCTCCATACATTTTTACCTCACTAATAAATAAATAAATTACCTCACTAATAAATTGTTAGATTTGATTTGATTTTATTCTGATTTACTCTAAAATTATTTTCATGTACGTGAAGGCACATGTTCCCACAAATCTGCATGTACATGCTAGATCTCAGGTTTGAGCTTTGGGGACATCAGGTGAAATTCTAGATTTATGACTAACTGCTTGACTTTAGTTAACCACAACCAGAAATAATGACAATAGTCATTATTACATAGTTTATAGTCAGAATTACTTTCAGTAATATAGTTCAGGTCTGACTAGGCATCAAACAGTACTAAATTTAACAAGCACATTCTACAAAACCCCACCCCTAATTCATAAAACTCATTAGTGCAAGAAGGGTCAAAAGTGCTCCTTTAGTCTGCTTCTAAAGTCCATTGTACAGGTTACCCATGATTTTTGACCACTTGATTCGAGCGCTTTCTTTCCAACCATAAACTCCCAGCTCCATTGAGTCTTCCATTTCTTCCCGATCTCCATACTGAGATCGAGAAGGTATGGAGAAAGCCGTTTTCTTCCTGAATCCATCATTTGTGTGTGTTGCACACTATGGCGGTGCTTCAAGCTTATCATGCTGACCTGCTGAAGGACCTGGATAAAGGTCAGGGTCTTTCCCCTGAAGAAGTGGCTGAGCTGTGTTGCACCACAGATCTTGCTCTCCATGCCACTAAGCAGGCCGCCACCCACATGGGCAGTTTGGCGGTTTTGCCTTCTGAGCTTTTCGGTGCCTCTGATAGCCCTACCCTAAAGGAATCTCCTTGATTCCAAGCCTTAAGCTGTACTCCAGATCCAGCCTTCTGACCCCATGCAGGTAAGAGCTCAGGCCTTTGGCCAAGGGGGATATCGTCACCGACAGCCGTCACTAACGTCCCAAGTGCTCACTCTAATAGCATGCACTGCTCTCAGCATGGCAGCGTGGGTATACCGCTCCCATAGCGACCCCTAGAGGACGCGGTTCGAAGTACCCTCGAGAGGGAACATCTCAGGTTACGTATGTAACCATGGTTCCCTGAGATAGGGAACGAGACCCCTGGTTTCCTCTCAATTCCCTTGTCGTTTTGGTATGTATTCTTAAGACATGAGTCACGCTGAGGGCGTTCCCCTAGCGACCCCTAGAGGATGCGGTGTCTCGTTCCCTATCTCAAGAAACCATGGTTAAATATGTAACCTGAGACGCTTTTGCTTGTCATTGGAGTATGAATATTTATAGATAAATAGTAACTGCCTTTGAAAAGTCTTACCAGTGTCCATTACTGCATTTCTAAATGGTACTAATATTTATGTTTTTCCCCTAAGTATTTAAAAATGTGAGACTAATCTATTTTTTTTATTTGTGTGTGATAAAAAAAAATCATCCTTGTTAATTATCTCAGTCATAATTGTTTTATTATGTCTGTTTATGATATTAAAATAAAAACAACTGCAAAATATTCAGTAGTTGAATGCACCAAACTTTTAAGCTTTTAAAAGTTAATATTTGATCATGTGTGGAGAAGTTCTGGTTTTAAAGGATACTGTGACTAATAATGGCATTTGTATTGTTCAGTCAGTCAAACCACAGTGATATGGTTTTATTTCAGTTTAAATTTCAGTTTCCTTTCTGTGTCAATGTGTATCTGAGGCAAATACAGTAGATCAAAGTTCCCTGCAGGCGCTCTGTTGCGTAATGAAAGTCGTGACGTATTGAAGAGGAGGAGTTTTACTAGAGTCTGTTCTAGTTTCTAGTTTTCCGTCATTCAAATAATCAGTCGTTCAACTTTATTTTTTGTTTTTTTGTTTGTTTGTTTTTTCAAGTGGAATAGTTCCTCAGTGGCGCTTTAGGAAGGCACACCTGCTGAAAGGTGTGGTTAGGTGGAGCATGTTAAAGAAAAGGACAGTACGCTGTTTGTATTTACGTAATAATCTGTGCGTATGAGAGAGGAAACCAGGAAAACAGGCAGCAAGTCTAAACAAAGCAAGGTAAGTACATTTATTAAACAGTAAATTCAGTTTGCTGTGAATATTTTCTGGAATGTGGTCTTTCTATTGTTTTTTTTTTCTGTCTGTCAGGCAGATTTCAAACAACAATCAACAATCCAGGAAGCGACTTTCAGTTTTGTTTCAGTATGGGAGAAGCTTCTTTAGATTTTAATCTCATTATAATGTATGGAGTGTATCAACCATTTTTTATATGACTTGGATTTTTCATGCAATTTTATTTATTCATTAAGTTATTCATTTATTTTATTTTGCAAACAAAACAGCATGAATGATTCAGTTTGCTTCATGCAGCTACAATAACACAGATAATCTGATGCCACTTTTGTGATCACAGCATTTTGTGCACTGTAAAAAGTTAAATTACTGTACCACATAAAGTATAGTGATTAAAAGAGAGAATAAATTTAACATTACTGTAAAATTATACAATACTAGTACTTAAAAAATAATAAATTTATATTGACATTTACATTCTGTAAACTACTGCTAAGAGACATTTTCATTTCATCATATCATGCCCATTTTTGTTTAATTAATTTAGATTAATTATTACAACAACAAAAAAAAAAACAGACAACAAGTTCACATGATCATGTTTAGAAGTACAAAGTAATGAAGATTTCCTCTTTGAAAAATGTGTAATCAATGTTGTGTTTTTTCATTGAACCACAGGACATGGAAGAAGAGTCGGACATAGACACAACATCTGACTCAGAAACCGAATCAGAATGGGATCAAAGGAGCAGCACAGGATCTGACAGTGAGAGTGATGGCTCGGATAAAGTAAAACGAGGGGAAAAAAGAAAAATAAACACAGATAAATGTAAACAAACAGGGCCGTCTTCCCTTTGTACACCCAAGAAGAGAAAAGCCGAAGGTACCAATGTCCACAAATGAGCTTTCCAAAATACACTTTTTTCATTAAAAAAAAGTTTGATTACATTACAAAACAATTAGATGAATTCTGAAGATATTCATTAATGCTGTTCTGCATGTAATGTGTCTGATTTAAAGCTGATGCCTAATATAAGGTTTGTTTAAATTTAAATGACAAAACAATAGATTGTTCAGATTAAAAAACTAAAAAAGTGTCATAGAACTCATAGTGTCATAGTAAATTTGCTTAATAGAACAAGTCTGTGTGATATTTGATATTTGTGATATTTCTTTCAGATTCCAGCCTGTATATAACAAAAACATTTGAAAACAAATCTGAACTTCCTGTCACATGTGGAGATAAAAAAGGCGTTCTGCATGTGGAGAAATATGATAACAGTAGGTGCAGATAATTCAGGATTGCAGTTATGTTAAATAAACATGTGTACAGTCACTTGCTGAAGAATGTCTTGAGCATCTTGACATGTTCAAAACTCTTGGTCTGAAACAAATCCAAAAGAAAATCCAGTATTATTTTAAATAAATATTTATGTTTTCAGTGGAGAAGTGCATCTTCAGTGAAGACCGGTGGTTCATGCCCACCGAATTTGAGAGGTTTGGTGGAAAGGAGAGAAGCAAAAAGTGGAAGGCCAGCATCTTTTGTGATAATACTCCACTCCAGAAACTCATAGAGGTGCGTAAAATGGTTTAAATTATCCACGATCAAGTGCAATTATAACCAGCATTCAATTATTGCTAAAATAAACAATGTTAGTATTTAACAGAATCTAATTTTATGTTTAAGTTATTAGTAAATGTAAATATTTGAGTGTTAATTCATGTAAAACAATAACATATATCAGTGTTGATAAGCTGAGCATGTCTTGCATCCATAGGCTGGACATCTGTCATCCTTTAGGAAAAGTGGGGTTAAGAATGAACAGGTTTGACTGTTACTGTTTTTTGCTCAAAAATGACCACAAATATCTGTATTATATTATGTTCTCATATATTCACTTAATCTCTGTCTGTTGCACAGAATGGCTCTCCTGAATCCCCACCTGTTGATGATAGACTCAGAAAAAGAAAGGTTAGAGCCTGATCACTTTAACTTTAAATGGTTAGTTCACTCAACAATGAAAATTCTGTAATTAATTACTAACCCTCATGTCGTTTTAAACCCGTAAGACCTTTAGAATTTATCTTTGGGAAACTTGAATTAAGATTCTGATCCTGCATAGACAGCAATGCAACTGACACGTTCAAGACCCAGAAAAGTAGTAAGGACATTGTTAAAATAGACCAAGAGACATCAGTGGTTCAACTGTAATGTTATGAAGCTGTGTGAATACTTTTTGTGTGCAAAAAGAAAAAAAAAAAAAAAAAAAAAACTTTATTCAACCATTTATTTTCTTCCATGTAACTATTTATTTTGTAAGTCGTAGACGTAGAACCCGGATGCGCTGCGCTTTGTTATACAAAGCAATAACAATAACAACACAATAACATGATGTTCACATTGACTATTTTAACGTTGTCCGACCTTACTACCTTTCTGGGCCTTGAACGTGTCAATTGTGTTGCTGTCTATAGGGTCAGAAAGCTCTTGGATATCATAAAAAATATTAATTTTGTTTCATTTTTGGGTGAACTAATTTAAGTCCTCATGATTTTACATTTAAGGTCAAAAGTTTACTTCCCCCATTCAAAATCTGCAAAATGTTGTTGTTTTTTTTTACCAAAATAAGAGGGATCATACAAGATGCATGTTTTTTTTTTTTTTTATAACTGACCTGAATAAGATATTTCACATAAAAGATGTTTACATATAGTCCACAAGAGAAAAAAAATAGTTGAATTTATGAAAATGACCCTGTTCAAAAGTTTACATACACTTATTAATACCGTGTTGTTACCTGAATTTTTTTTTTTTTTTTTTTTTGATAGTTGTTTATGAGTCCTATGTTTGTCCTGAACAGTTAAACTGTCTGCTGTTCTTCAGAAAAATTCTTTAGGTCCCACAAATTCCTTGAACCCTTTCCAAACAATGACAGAATGATTTTGAGATCCATCTTTTCACACTGAGCTTCAGTGTGAAAAGATGCATCTCAAAATCATTCAGTCATTGTGACTGAGGACAACTGAGGAATTAATATGCAACTATTACAGAAGGTTCAAACGCTCACTGATGCTGCAAAAGACAAAAAACATGCATTAAGAGCTGGGGGTGAAAACTTTTGAACGGAATGGAAATATGTAAATTTTTCTTATTTTGACTAAATATCATATTTTCTCAATTAGTACTGCCCTTCAGAGGCTACAGAAGACAAAATAAGTTAAATTTACCCTGATCTTCAAATTCAAAAAGTTTTCACCCCCGGCTCTTAATGCATAGTTTTTCATTCTGGAGGTTTAGTTAGCATTTGAATCTTCTGTAATAGTTGCATTTGAGTCCCTCAGTTGTCCTTAATGTGAGAAGATGGATCTCAAAATTATACAGTCATTTTCCGGAAAGGGTTCAAACATACAAAAATGCTGGAAAACCAAATAATTTGTGGGACCTGAAGGATTTTTTCTGAAGAACACCACTATTCAGGACAAACAATGGACTCATGAACAACTATCACTAAAAAACACAGGTAACAGTAAGGTAACAACACAGTATTAAAAATCTAAACTTTTGAACGGGGTCATTATTATAAATTTAACCATTATTTATTAAAAATCTAAACTTTTGAACGGGGTCATTATTATAAATTTAACCATTATTTTTTCTTGTGGGCTATATGTAAACATCTTATATGAAATATCTTATTCTGGTCAATACTAAATAAACAATAACATGCATTTTGGTTTAATAATAATCAGTAATTAATATTTATTATATTATAATAAGCAATTAACATTTAGCAGATTCTCAAAGGGAAATGTAAACTTTTGACCTCAACTGTGCATTAAAAAAAAAATCCAGACAGAGATTTTGCTTAAATGTTTAGGACACTGAATCTCAGCTAAACTGACATGCCTGCATGTCTTAATTTTCACAGTGTCAGAGACAGCTGTTCCCCTCCTGCTCAGGTCAGTGACAATATATATAAATAGTGACACATAACCAGACAATATGCTCAATAATATCAATAGTTTTCTATTTTGGTGTTATTTATTCTGTTTCCTGAGTGTTTGTGCATTTGTTGTAGAATCAAATGGCAGGAACCATAATGACAATGGTGACGCTGTTGATGAGAATGATGAAGATATCCCTGACATGACCATGTTTGAAGGTCCAACCCTACCTGTTACCTGTAATTCTGGCTCTGGCATACTACACAAATATCGCTTTGCCACAGGTGTGTGAGTGAGCATATATAATGAAAAAAAAAAACAAATTTTCACATCATTGTGAAAAAAAATCTTAGCTTTTATTTACACTTGAACAAAAAGTGGCATGTCCCAAATTATTCAAACCCTTTGTAACTGTCAAAGCCTATGGGAAAATCCAAAGTTCTATATGATTCCAAATAGTCCAAGCTGTTCTAAAGCATCCTAATTACCCTGATTCATTGGGAACAGCTGTTTTAATCAACTCAACAGGTGAAAAACAGAAGGCCACCAGTGGACATTTCAGCACAACAACTACCCAAAACACAGCAAAAGTGGTGAAGAAATGGTTAGCAGACAAAAACATTAACGTTTTGCAGTGGCCCAGCCAGAGTCCTGACTTAAATCCAATTGAGAATCTGTGAAGGGAGCTAAAGATCAGGGTGATGGCAAGGAGACCCTCCAACCTGAAAGAGTTGGAGCTCATCGCTAAAGATGAATGGGCAAAAATACCAGTGGAGACATGCAAAAAGATGGTCAGCAATTATAGGAAGTGTTTGATTGCAGTAATAGCCAATAAAGGCTTTTCTATAGATTATTGAGAAGGGTATGAATAATTTTGGACATGCCACTTTTTGTTCAAATGTAAATAAAAGCTGAGAAATATTTTTTTTCCACACTGATGCCTCTTGTACATCATGTTATTATCTTTTGGGAGAAGCCTGTGTCATTTCCGGTCAAAAAAAAAAAAAAAATATATATATATATATATATGAAAAGGGAAGCTCTGTCAACAATTTATTTGCAAGTGCCTCTTGGTTTGATATTGTGTGTCTACTGCAGTGACATTAAGACATTTATCTTTGACTAGGTGCTCAAATCCATCTAGGACTAATGCATAGCTATACAAGTTTTTTACACTATAATACAGAGCTTCAGTGTTGTTATTCCAGGATGCCGTGGGAGATGCATAAGAACGAAAGACCTCTGGCTGACACCTGAAGAGTTTATCAGAGTGAGCAAACCAGATGGAACGTGGAGAAAAGACATTTTATCCAATGGGGTACCCCTGGGGAAACTTATAATGGTAAATGGTACTCTTTCTCACATAGTAGGTATAGATTTTTCAGCCATGTGCCAGAGAAATATTAGTTGTTTCAGAAAAATAGTGTACCTTGCATTGGAAGTTACAACTACTATTTTGTACTGATTGAAGTGTAAATGCGCATCAGTCATAACTTTTATTTTAGACAGCATGCTTAGTTTTGGACAAGAGATGAAGCTAAAATGATATTATTCTTTATCATTTCATAGAATCTTCATAGATAATTTTATACAAATGTGTATCATATAACATTCTCCCGTTGCACTACTTTGTTACGCATGTATATACATGCTATGTGTTCCTCAAAGTTTGATTGTTATTCAGTGATCGACTTTATTTTGAAGCTGATTCTTGTTTGTTAAATCAAAAAACAAATGTAAGACCAAATAAATAAATAAAAAAACATTGAAATTTACATTTAAACTCTTTGAAGTAATTTAACACTGTTCATACATGCTTTTCAGAAAAGAGTTTTGGAGCTGCATATAATGAGCTGTGATTGTGAGATCTGTGAAGAACTGGATCAGTACCAAGTAAGACACCATCACCTACAATTACAGGCATGTCAGAACTTCAACATGACAACTAAACGTCCTCTGTGAACTCTTGTTTTAACAGAATGATGACGTGTGTTTCATTTGTGACTCTGGGGGAGATCTTGTGTGTTGTGATGATTGTCCACAAGCTTTTCACTCACACTGTCACCTACCAGCTGCAGATGGAGACTTATCTGGGTGAGAGAGAGAAATCATGCTGGATTAGACAAAGTAAACATTTGATCTTGTGTAATATTGTGTGTTTTGTGTGTACAGAAGCAAGTGGAGCTGCACGTTTTGTGTGATGAAGAATTTGTGTGAAAGTTCTACTCAAAAGACCCAACAGGATGTTTTGAGCAGTCCAGTCTCTCAGTACAAACTGGTAAAGTTTATGCAAAATTTTTAGCCCATACAGTGGAGGTCAATGAGGTCCAACACAACATTTCTTGCATTGTATAGACGAAACAATTCTTTAACACTTACAGTCTGGTTGATTCTCTTCTAGCACTGTCAGTACCTGCTGTTACACCTGCTACATGAGAGCATGACTGAACCCTCTGCCAATGTAATTCTCACATTTAGCTTCATCTGCCTTTTAATCATTATTTAAAGCTCTTATATGTAATATAAATACACAACATGTGATGTCTGCACTGCTGGTGTCTAGGTTTCAGGATACAGTGAGAACATCTGTGGTCCCATGATGCTGGGCAGAGTGAAGATGAACTTGGAGAATAATGATTATCAAACAGTGGAAGAGTTTGTCTCAGATATTAAACTTATTCTCGACAACTTTTGCACTTCCAGCAGGGTGAGCATAAGTGGAAAGATATGCAACTTTTAATAATGACAGCAGTCTTAACCATTTGCACTTGCCATCTTATTTTTACAGGCTAAATTCTGTCTATTTTCTATCTTTCTCTTTTCTGTAGGATAATGACTCCACTAGAATGACTTCTAGGCTGAAAGAAGTATTCAAAAGGGAGTTTGAAAGCATCTTTAAGCTCCAGTAATATCACAACATTATGGTAATATCTGAGTGTATTGTACAAAACAAATAAAAAAAATCAAGACTTCATCAAAAATGTGCATTTGTGAACAATTGTGAGCAAAAACAATGATATGATGAAAATATTATATTCTAAGCACCAATACACATGTACAGATGTACAAAAGCAATTTAATGTTTAATGTTAATACAAAAAAAAAGTCCTTTAGTCTGGCCTTGAAATGATACATTTCCCAACCCCCAGGTGAAAAAAAAGTATTATTGAGTGCACAAAAAATATTTAAATACAAGAAAGTACATTAGTAGTACAATCTTATATTTTGTGCTAAATAAAATTGTAAAAATTATACACTATAAATACACTAGTTAAAAATACTTTTACTTTAGTAGTACTTTAGTCCAATTGTGAAAGTATACTAAATACAACTGATATTTAGTTTGATTTTTAGTACATAGCAACAAAGTGTACTACTGCAAAAATCTACATAAAGAGTTTTATTAATGTATTTCTTAAAAGTATGTTTTGAATGCTTTAAAAATTAGTTCAATGTTAGCACACTTGTAGATAGTTACCGTAAGTTTAAATTCAATTGATTTTATTTCAAATATATTAGCAATGTAATAGTTAAAATTACATTTTCCCAAATGTGCTACTTTAGACTTAATATAAATATACTAATTAGCACTAATACTTAAATATATTTTAAGTGTAGTCAGAAAAATCAGAATTAAGTTGATTTTACTTAAAATATATTAGTAATGTAATTTAAAATGACATTTTCCAGAATGTGCTACTTAAGTATACTTAATATTAATACACTAATTAGTACTACACTTACATTCCCAGGTGAAAAAAAATGCACTAAAATACACTTAGTGCACTTCCCTAATGTACTTAAAGTGCTCTTTTTTACGCTCTAATTTTGTACTTAATATGCTAAAATTATTCTTTAGTACTTCTTAAGATAAACTTAAGATCATCTAAGTGTACTCATCTGTGCTATTTTGAGACACCATGAAGATGAACTAAATGTGCTTTTAACATACTATCTCTGCATTGTATTTTGTTATCACTTTTAATACAATTGAAACATATTTCATAAACCTTTAAATATACTAATTATACATAAAAAATACAATACATTTATTAATTATTTAAATTATATGAATAATATATAATGAATGTATGACCAAATTTTGACAAATTTCACAATTCGATTCTGATTCACAAGCTTGTGATCTGATTCAATTGGATTTCTGATTTGATATCAATTATTTTGGATATATATGAGGTACAGTACATACCAAATTTTCTTAAGAATAAGTAATTCTGTAAAATATACATGAAAGTCAGTTGGTACTACATTACTATAAGATTGAAGGTTAAAATAAACTTCAATGACGGTTTTATAATAATAAAGTTACAATTAAATAATTATGTTTTTTATCCCGTTTATTAACTGAAAACAGGTTAATCGATTCTTGAGATTTAAGAATCCATATGAATCAATTAAAATTAAGAAATTAATCTTTTTTTTTTTTACCCAGCTTTACTGAAGACTGGAGAAATGTCAGGTTTATCATTGCAGAAATAAATACAATTTTTAATAATATACCTTTTAAATTGTAATAATATTATGTAATAATATACATGTAATAACATTCAAAAATGAAATGAAATAAATCAAATAAATGCAGCCTTTGTGTATCCCTGGTGTATAAACACAACATAGTAAAGCCACAGTTCTGCAAGGACACTATATGGAATGTTGGAAATGTGGTATTGCTTTTGTACAAGTAAAAAAATATATATATTATTTTGGGTGTAATATGAAAAAACATAGAATTTCTATGGTACAATGACGAGCAATATGGTATTGCCATACATGCCCCAAAACATGGTTTTATGGTTAAATGCAAATGCAAAAACAATATTATCATGATACCACCATACCACACCAAAAATATCAGGGTACCATACTATATATTCTTCAAAACATTGTGTTATTTTGGTTGAATGTCCAAAAACAGTATTATTATGATAGTATCATGTTCCAAATAAAAACATTGTATTGCCATGGTGGTACATGCTTCCAAAATATGTAATTACTAAGTTACTATGCCCATAAAACCAGAGTAGTGGAACATTTTCTTTAGAGTAAGTAACTAAATAAGGCTTACTAGTAAAATTCACGAGGTGTCAAGGTGTGCTGGGGGTGAGGAGCCAAAGGGAAACAGACAGGAGCCAGGAGTACAAACAAAACAAACTATTTAATTAAACAAAACCAGGAACACAGAAAACAACAACCACGATGTAACTTCAAGACCAGACAAGGGAAAATGGGGAACAAACAACTATTTAAGGAGTTACAGAGGGGAGTGGCAAATTAACAAGGACAGGTGTAAACAATCAAGGAAACGAGGGGAAAGTCCAAATATGGGCAACAGGGGAAACCAATACAAACTGAACAATAGGGGGAGACAAAGGAAAAACCAAAACATGAAGTCCATGGGGGGAGAAACACTAGGAAACACTAACAAAACAGTCCATAAACCTGACACGAGGTGGGTGAGCTGAGAGAGTGTTTGTGTAAAGGTGGGTGCGCTTCTACCTCAAAAATTTTCTCCGGCAGCAGACCGTGGTCGCGCAGCTGAGTGAGAAGTTTGTGTGGTTCTTCTATGCACACAATCTCCACCTTTTCCGGTGGAAGAAAAACAGCAACTCTTCATTCGTTTTTAAATCTAACGGGTCCATTTGGCCACTGACTCTTTACTGCGATCTACACTGTGAAATGTAATAATTTTAGCTATTGTGCAGCATGTAGATTATTACAATGCAACAGATGCAGTTCTATTTCAAATACATTGTTAAAAAGAAATGTTATGTGGGACGTTCCTCTTATCCAGTGACTTTTCTGTCTCTATGATATGCTTATTCACATTTTCTCTATAGGTCACATATTTATAGGAAATGGTTTAAATTATATATTTAGGTATTCTTCATCACTTAAACTGAGATAATAGACATTAAAAATACTGCTTTGTATTTTACACACCTTTTCAATGATACATGCAATCAATTTTATCATGTCAGTGCCAAGTAATCAACTTCCACAAGAAATATAAACCATAAAATGATAACATGTTATAAATATAGTGCTTAAGTGATCTTCCACAGTTTTCTCGCTTTCCAATATAGATAACAATTCCATTGTTTATTTTTCCCGCTGGAATTCAACAACCCTCGCTCCTATCTTTTTTAGTTTTTAGGTTCAACAAGTTTGTCTCTTTTTTTTTTTGAAAGCAGAAACTTTTACACTGAGCTGCTCTCTTTGCTGCCACACATTTACAAAATGTGTTTTCATTAACTATAAATGACTTATTTGACATAGCCTACTTTATTTATGACATGAGGACAATGAATGACAATTCATATATGGCGGAAAAATTAAGAAATGAACGTGCAATATGTGTTTTTAGTGTGTCAACGTGAGTACATGTGACTCAAGATCCATTTCCTCATTTCCTCAAAGACCTGTACTTCATTTTATGATGAACTATTGTTAGTTTGTTTTATTCATCTGCTAAAAACTTACTTTTTTATTGTATGTGGTATTTTTTTTCACAGTATTATAAAATGAAAACATCTTTCATAGTGACTCATATCATCATACAGTAACAGCATCATTTACACCTCATATTAAACTAATCCATAAGCATCCATCATACAATGAGCACCAAATATAGGGATTCACATTAAACCTAAAATGTAAATCTGGACATACAGTTTGAGAATTTTGTAAACAAACATTAAAGCATGACATAAATGAAGAAATATTTTAGATTCTGCATTTCACAGGTACATTAACTAGGCAAAATCAGCAGAATCAGAAACAGAATCAGAAAGAGCTTTATTGCCAAGTATGCTTGCGCATACAAGGAATTTGTTTCAGTGTTATTAGCTTCCAGTACACAGAGACAACAACGCACAGACAATAAAAATGAGAGAATAAGAAAAGTTACCCATATGTAAGCATAAATAGACAAAAAATAAAAATAGAAAATAATAATAAAAATTTGTAAAAATTTAATTGACAAATAAATATGTATGTACAGTTGTGCTATAGGTGATAGGATGGAATGCAGGGATGTGTTAGGGTGGAGGTGGTAGCAGTAGATGTCAGATTATTCCACACATTCTTTGCACAATGGGAGGAACATTTTAACTGTTCATAAGGTGGATTGCCTGGGGGAAAAAAACTGTTCATTCGTCTGGTAGTCCTGATATTTGAGGCTCTGTAGCGCCAGCCGGATTGTTACGCCCCTTAGGGGTAAAGGGGAAAATAACATTCATATGTGTGTGCGTGAGTATGCAAAAATGCTGGCAGGCAAATAACTCTCGATTTTAGTAACCATTTATTTTGCACAGTGCTTAGAGAAAAAAAAAACCAATGGTATCAAAGTATATACAATATTTACAATAATTGCAAAGCAAACATTCAAACACCGATACAGAAAAAAAAAAAGAAGGTGGGAAGGAGGGAGCACGAGAGGTGCCAAATAAAAGAAATAAACAAAACAAAAACACAGCTAGCTAGCTTTTTATAAAGTAAGCTAACTATCCAAAAGAAAATATATATATATATAAAAAAAAGGAGTCTTCGGCGTAACAACGCCCTGACTAAACTACTCTAACTAACAAAACAAAACATACAACGGGTGGCACTCTCTCCTAACTAATGTATCTAATACATTCAAAATGTCCTACGTGTTGTACAATGTATGTCGCGCGACCTACTTACCTGCTCACGCCTTCCCAACCTAGCGTACAGTGGAGAACAGCAAAGGCGGAACAGTAATTAGACTGTACACTGTACCAACACTGTTGTACAAAAAAACTTTTCAGGACATGTGAAAAAACAAACAAGATACTAAAACACTAGACCTCAATACCAGTAACAACAGAACATACAAGCGTAACAGGAGGAATGACACAAATGAGCCACAGCTGTCGAGCGCTTGATAGTAACGGGACTTTAAACCGGCTGGCGTGAGATGAATGGATAACGTAACCCGGGCGTCATCATCCAGGTGGAAGAGTGACAAGCTGGTGGACCAATGAGAATCTGAAACACACACACACACACACACACACACACACACACACACACACACACACACACACACACACACACACAACAGACTGACACACACAAACTTCACGCAGCTTGCGTACGTAGCAGCGTACGTAACACTTCCCCCCTTAAAGACTCAAATATAAATCATAAACAGCAGAAAGCACAACACCGCATTAACAGGTTTATGCTCTAGACAATGTATCTGCGACCACATTTTCAGAACCCTTTTTATGTTTTATATTTAAGTTATAATTCTGAACAATCAATGACCACCGCATGAGCCGCTGGTTGTGATTGCACATGCGTGACAAAAATACTAATGGATTATGATCTGTATATACAGTCACAGGTAACGGAGACGAGCCAATGTAAACTTCAAAAAACTGCAATGCTAAAAGAAGCCCCAAGGCCTCTTTTTCGATAGTGGAGTAATTTACTTGATGTTTGTTAAATTTTCGAGAAAAATAACAAACAGGATGGTCCAAACCGGCATCGTCCTCCTGAAGGAGTACGGCGCCAGCTCCTAAAGCACAAGCATCCACTTCTAATTTAAATGGACAAGAAAAATTCGGGGCCTTCAGGACAGGTTCGCTGATTAACAACTTCTTTACACAGTCAAAGGCATGCTGGCAAGACTCAGACCACACAAAATCAATGGCAGGACTTAAGAGGCTGGTAAGAGGATGTACAATGGTTGAGAAGTTTCTACAGAAACTACGATAATACCCTGCCATACCTAGAAACCGACGTAATTCTCGTCGTGTGGAGGGCACAGGAAAATCAGCGATAGCGGAGACTTTGGCACCCACAGGCCGAACTTGACCTTGACCGACTGTCTTTCCCAGGTATGTAATGGTAGCCTTTCCAAACTCGCATTTTGCAAGATTAACAGTTAAGGATGCATCTGTTAACCGTTTAAACACTGCCCTAAGCAAAGTCAAATGTTCCTGCCAATCAGAGGAATAAATCACCAGGTCATCAAGGTAGGCGTTACAATTTGGTACTCCTGATAATACGGTATTAACAAGACGTTGAAATGTTGCTGGCGCGTTTTTTAATCCGAAGGCCATAACCTTATATTGCAGGAAATTATCTGGAGTTACGAACGCAGATATTTCAGCAGCACGAGGGGTGAGTGGGACTTGCCAGTACCCTTTCAGTAAATCCAATTTAGTTACAAATTTTGCAGAGCCCAAACTGTCAATACAGTCCTCCATCCTAGGCAGAGGATAACTGTCTGGGACTGTAACAGAATTTACCTTTCTATAGTCGGTACAGAAACGAAATGTACCGTCTGGTTTTGGGACGAGGAGACACGGAGAGCTCCATGGGCTGAAACTAGGTTCAGCAAGTCCATTTTCTAGTAAGTACTCAACTTCTGCTTTCATTACAGATCGTTTTGTACTATTTACGCGATAGGCGTGTTGCTTAATCGGAGACGCAACAGTGATTTTAATGTCATGTTGTAAGACATTCGTTTGAGTGGGAATATCATTAAACAGCATGAGGAAATCATTAATTACTTCAACGATGTCCTGTCTCTGTGTCTGTGTTAAATTAGTCAGAAAACACGGCAGAGTCCGTAGTATTTCAGAATTAGAAAGCCTAGGACTCATCTGAGCATTACCAATCGAAATACCATCATCTGTAAGTGATTCACCAGCAAAAGGCGATAATAAATCGCAATTCTCGATAGTGGTGCTGGAAACAACCGCAGCAGGAATCGACACAGAGCCAGTTTCCGAATTAACCATCTCCTCTGCAACCCTCTCAGGTGATTCTCTACAACAATACAGCTTTAACATATTAACATGACAGGTTCGAAATTTCCGCTTACGATCAGGAGTATGTATTACAAAATCGGTGTCGCTCAGTTTTTTAGATACTACATACGGACCAGCAAAACGGGCTGACAGAGCAGAACCAAGAACGGGCAGAAGTACCAAAACCTGGTCTCCAGGTTTAATTATACGGGAGACAGCCCTTCTATCAAAGCGTTTCTTCATGTTTTTCTGAGCTTCGGCCAATGACTCTTTTGCAAACGTACAGGCAGTGTGTAATCGTTCTCTGAAACGGCTAACATAATCTAGTATATTATCTTTTGAGGATTTCCCTTCATCCAACATTCCTTCTTTTAACATCTTGAGAGGGCCACGCACGGTATGCCCAAACACTAAGTCCGCTGGACTAAAACCAAGCGATTCTTGAACGGTTTCACGAATGCCAAATAAAACTAAGGGGACCCCCTCATCCCAGTCCTTACCGGAGCTTAGGCAGTATTTACGCAACATTGATTTTAGCGTTTGGTGAAAGCGTTCAATTGAGCCTTGGCTTTCTGGATGGTGTGGACTGGAGACTCTATGAGTAATCCCCAAAGTTTTTACCACTTGTGCGAACAGTTTCGAGAGAAAATTCGTCCCTTGATCTGTCTGCACAATTTTGGGTAGTCCAAATGTAGAGAAGAATTTAATCAACGACTTCACAATAGCAGAAGAAGTAATGTTCCTCAACGGAATTGCTTCTGGAAATCGAGTTGCCAAACACATAATTGTTAACAAAAACTGATTTCCTGATTTTGTCTTGGGTAAAGGACCGACACAATCTAAAATTACATGCTCAAACGGCTCACCAATTACTGGAATCGGAACTAACGGGGCAGGTGGGATCTTCTGATTTGGCTTTCCTGTTACTTGACAAACATGACAAGTGCGACAATAATGACATACATCTTTTTTCAGACCAGGCCAAAAAAAATGCCTCAAAATTCGATTATACGTTTTTGTAATTCCGAGATGACCAGATAAACAATGATCATGAGCCAAACTTAGCACTTGCTGTCTATAAGCTGAAGGCAGAACAATTTGACAGGTAAGATCCCAATCATTTCTCATACCTGCAACAGGCCTCCATTTACGTAAGAGTAGTCCATCTTCTAAAACATACTCAACTTTGTGGTCTTTTACAGACTTTGGACGTTCAGCTGCGGAGAAGCAGTTTACCAAGGAGGAATCGCTGCGCTGCGCAGCGATCATCACTTTACGAGTGACTGGTTCAGTCAACATTTCCGCATCTTGCAGCACCATACCAGACATTTTATCATTTACAACCTGTGGCTCAGGCAAAACGCTTTCATGTGCAAAGAGTGGCAATATAAATGAATCGTTTAAAGTAATGTCCTCGCCTATTCTTTGCGCTTGTGCGCGAGTCACAACGCTAGCTGCAAAAACATCCGGATACTGATCAGCAATATCATCTGCACCAACAAAACAATCGGGCTTATCCACAACCTCTACCACTGGTGCTACCTTTCCTCCAGCTAAGTCATTACCAAGAATGAAAGCCACTCCTTTAACAGGAAACGAGGAACGTACCCCGACTTTAACAAATCCTGTGAGCAGTTCACACTGTAAGTGTACGCGGTGTAGCGGTACTTTTACTATGCCCATCTCAATACCCTGAATTAACACACTGGAACCACAAGATGTTTGTTCTGATAATGGAATGACGTCAGATATAATGAAGGACTGGCTTGCACCAGTGTCCCTTAAGATCTGGACCTCTTTTTGGTCCTCCAGCCTACCATTTAATGACAGCAACCCTTTCATTACAAATGGTTTAAAATTTTCGTCAACCTCATCAGCTCTGTGCATATTATCAGAATGCACGGACACCGTTTTCACGAAACCCACTGGCTTTGGCTGTTGTTGTTGCTGCTTTCGTTTTAAAATCAAACAATCAGCAACTACGTGACCTATTTTATGGCAATAGAAACATTCCCTCAATTCTTTAGGGGGTGATGGGCCAGTTTTAACACGGGGGTTCGTACTCTGTGACGGAATCCCAACCGGTGCTTTGTCAGTGCGAGCCGAAACAAACACACTCTTGTGCGTTAAAACAAATTTGTCTGCAAGAACAGCAGCTTGTGACAGAGTTGTGACTTTTTGTTCGTTTAAATATGTAACAACCCTTTCAGGTAAACAACCTTTAAAGTCCTCTAGAAGCATCAAATCTTTTAGGGAATCAAAATCGTGCACCTTACTGGCCGTTAGCCATTTATCAAAAAGAATTCCTTTTTCCCTAGCGAATTCAACGAATGTTTGTTGCGCTAATTTTTTATGATTTCGAAAACGCTGCCTGTATGCTTCAGGTACCAATTCATAAGCACGAAGAACAGCGTTCTTTACAGACTCATATTGTAAACTTTCTTCCAACGATAGCGCGGAACAAACCTCTTGGGCTTTCCCAATAAGCTTACAATGCAATAAAAGAGGCCATACCTCTTTCGGCCAACGAAGTGCGGACGCTATACGCTCAAAAGCGATAAAGTAAGTGTCCACATCGGTTTCTCTGAAGTGAGGTACTAGAGGGATATGTTTACTAATATCAAAAGCAGCTGTTGAACTATCGCTTGTCACTTTTACATGAGGAACAGGACTAGGTTGCGCAACTGTGCCAGAGGTAACCTTCATCGCCTCCAGCTCAATTTGTCGCAATTTTACCTGTTTTTCAGCTTCAATCTCTAACGTGCGGACCTTGAGGCGCAGCTCCATCTCGGCCTGACGCGTCTGAGCCCGCTCCTGCGCTTCCATCTGCATACGGGCGAGCCGGGCCTTAAGCCGCACATCGCTCTCAGACCCGCTGGAAGGCGGAGAAAAGGGGTAAAAGGGTGGCAATGCAGCCTTGGCATCGGACTCCACCTCCACCTCGGCAGTCTCGCTCAGTGCCTTTTCCGACACAACAGGGCTACTTGGGCGCGTATCACCAGCCGACTGGGCGGCCTCACCATCATCCGCATCTGGCAACACAAGCACATTTAGTTCAACCAGCCTTTGATAAAGTACACTTTTAATTGTTTTCTTTAATGCTTGCCTCACCACAGAGATCCCATAATGGTCAGCGATTTTCAATAAATCATCCTTCCTACACCTGTCAAATTTGTCTAATGTTGGATTATCAATAAATGACTGTAAATCAAAGGTATTCATGTTTTCTTTCGTGCCACTTTGAATATATACAATAGTACTGTACACATACGATTTCTCTTTGTTACAGCGCAAACCAACACAAAAGCATAAACACACACACAAAATTAATAACCAGGTAACCAATTGTTTGGATCCGGGACGAGCCCCCATAAAATGTTACGCCCCTTAGGGGTAAAGGGGAAAATAACATTCATATGTGTGTGCGTGAGTATGCAAAAATGCTGGCAGGCAAATAACTCTCGATTTTAGTAACCATTTATTTTGCACAGTGCTTAGAGAAAAAAAAAACCAATGGTATCAAAGTATATACAATATTTACAATAATTGCAAAGCAAACATTCAAACACCGATACAGAAAAAAAAAAGAAGGTGGGAAGGAGGGAGCACGAGAGGTGCCAAATAAAAGAAATAAACAAAACAAAAACACAGCTAGCTAGCTTTTTATAAAGTAAGCAAACTATCCAAAAGAAAATATATATATATAAAAAAAGGAGTCTTCGGCGTAACAACGCCCTGACTAAACTACTCTAACTAACAAAACAAAACATACAACGGGTGGCACTCTCTCCTAACTAATGTATCTAATACATTCAAAATGTCCTACGTGTTGTACAATGTATGTCGCGCGACCTACTTACCTGCTCACGCCTTCCCAACCTAGCGTACAGTGGAGAACAGCAAAGGCGGAACAGTAATTAGACTGTACACTGTACCAACACTGTTGTACAAAAAAACTTTTCAGGACATGTGAAAAAACAAACACAAGATACTAAAACACTAGACCTCAATACCAGTAACAACAGAACATACAAGCGTAACAGGAGGAATG
The DNA here is from genome assembly GCF_049309525.1 of Garra rufa. Lineage (NCBI taxonomy): Eukaryota > Metazoa > Chordata > Actinopteri > Cypriniformes > Cyprinidae > Garra > Garra rufa. The sequence continues at coordinate 51,972,642 of NC_133361.1, forward strand.
ACACAAATGAGCCACAGCTGTCGAGCGCTTGATAGTAACGGGACTTTAAACCGGCTGGCGTGAGATGAATGGATAACGTAACCCGGGCGTCATCATCCAGGTGGAAGAGTGACAAGCTGGTGGACCAATGAGAATCTGAAACACACACACACACACACACACACACACACACACACACACACACACACACACACACACACACACACACAACAGACTGACACACACAAACTTCACGCAGCTTGCGTACGTAGCAGCGTACGTAACACGGATGGTAAGAGTTCAAAGAGAGGATGGCTTGGATGTGAGGGGTCAGCTTAAATGCGGGCTAACCTTAAGTAAATGTAATTCGTTACTACCCACCTCTAAATATCACCAAGTCACAGCAGGCTAGCATACATGACAGTAGTAGTGTCACTCAGAAAACAACAGGCCAATCAGAAGAGAGGCTCATGAATATTAACAAGACGGGTCAAAATCGACCTGCTCTTGACAGAGCTCCCAAGAGAGGAGCTGTAAAAATAAACTGAGATGGTTTTTGGACATCTTAAGGACATCAACTGCTAAAATAAACCTCCAAAAAGGTGTACAATATGTGACCTTTAAGGTTTGACACAAACTTGTGGTGTTCATGTCAGAAATATCATTTGTAAATCTTATATACATCTCTCTTATATACATGTAAAGAAACTGTAGCTGCTTTTTTATGTCTTAAACTGACTGAAGTTCCTCTCTAATGTTTAGTCAGCATTACTGTGGTCTACTGGCTTCAGAATCCAGATCATCTACTAGATGAGGTTCCTTCTCCTTCAGCAATCTGTAGAATTCTGCTTTTACAGAAGCTCCTCCAGAGTCAAGAGCTTTAAACAAGAGTCTCATTTGCTTTTGGTGTGGTTTTTCAACTTCAACTTCACTGTACAGTTCATCTGTAATCATGTTTTTGGCCCTCAGACCATCAGCAATCACCATCACTGATGAAACTCTCTGAATGAGGTGATGTCTGTTTTTGTCCACAAATTCCGATTCTGATTAAAACAAATAAAAAAGATTCAACTTTTGTGTGTAACAGAAAAAAAATGGTCAACTACTGCAACTAAGTTCATACCTGTGAGCCTTCTGTGAGCTGGAAGATCTACCTCTTGGCCTGATGTTACTAACAAAATAGAAAAATCAGTCCAATTAACCTTATCCAATTAGGAATTAATCAACGGGGCAATCCAGTTCAGTTTAAGTCAACATCTAAAAGTCATCTTAAAATATTTTGGGAAAAACACTAATCGACTGTATTTTAAATAAAAGTGCACAACTAGGGAAAGAAATGATTACTTTAAATTTTTATTAATATTACAGAATATGTTTCAGCTTTATACTGTATGGCACTAATTCATTTAGCTGTAAGGAATAATGCATCTGAAGCAAAAGCTTACATATAATCATGTGATATGGGTTAAATTCCATTATATTCATGCATTTTATTTCATAACTAGTGTTATAATTACACCCAACTTCATATCCATGATCAATTCTAGCACTGTTAGAAACACTTATTTGTGTCATTCATTCTCACCTGTGAGAAGGTTTTGTTGGCGATGCCACACTTCCCTTCTTTCAGTGTAGTCCATAAGACTTAGCTTGACCTTCTTTTTTCTGACATCCACAAACACTTCAAATGTGGGATAATATTTTGTACCAAAATGTAACTCAAACACCTTAGTCTGAAAAAGAACAAGAATATGAAGGTGATTCTTGGAAAAAAATTAAAAGACCAGTGCTAAACTTTGTGCTAAAATAACTTAAAAAAAATCAAGAAATTAAATTGAGAAGAATAATAAATTAAATTTATACTTCAGTGACATGTTAGTGACATTTAAGAGATGTTTTACCGTAAAATGAAAATGTAGTCATTATTTACTGATGTTGATTCAGTGCTGTATAACCCTTTTTTTTTTACTGAACTACGAAAACAAATTAATTTTCTCCTTAATTTTCATTTTGGGTGAACTAACTCTTTAATCATAACAAAATATAGAGATTTTTGCAACTAAATATAATGAATAATGTTTAAATGAAATATGATGTTACCTTTGGCTGCACTGTAAATGTCTCTGCTTGACAGTACAGGCGGTAATCTGTTCCCGGGGTGAGCCTACACTGTGAACTGGCTTCAACATCCATATTCTCCACATGCTGGTCCCTGACCTTAAGAAAAAGTTGAGGTTAGGAAGAGGCTAGTCTCAGCGTCAGACGTCACGGAACGTTGGCTAAACGTCTGATGCATATGGTACACTTAACTGGAAACACTTCAGGAATGTCGAAGTCGTCATCTGATTAGTTCAATTTGATCGGATTTCCGGGAGAAGCGAGTGTCGCATTTATTTTCGGTCCGCCGGGAAACAAAGCACAGACTGATTTACTCGGCCTTTTGCTTATGCAGACGCCATTGTTGTTATACACATTTGCGACGTTCGCAAAAAATTACTGACTTACTGCTTGTTCTCCCTCTTCTTCGTTAACTTTCAATGCTGGTTATTTCCATGACTGACTTGTTGCACTCCAGTCTGTTGTTGTGGGGGCATTTACACGCACAGAAACGTGACGCTGAACGAAACAAACTGTGATTGGTTGTTTGACATGTCGATCAAACGGCCTTATGGGCGGGCCTTGGCCAATGAAAGCTGCAATGAATTCCAGACCTTCAGCCCTCAGACTGAAGGTCTGGCTACGCGAGACTAGGAAGAGGCTGTGAAGGCCAGCCAGAGCCTATAGGTAATAAAATGGTCCCTTCCAACATAATGAGACGATGGCACCTTAAATAATTACTAAACAGCTTTATTTTTAACACAATTAAAAATGTCACTTTTAAGCAGAGGCGTTTCCTTAGAGGAGTCAGGGGAGGCATGAGCCTCCTCAAAACATTGGATGAGAAAAAAAAAACAACAATGCCAATATTACAAAATATAACATCTTTACAGGGACAACATATTTTACCGTTTAAACATCAAGTGTATGTGACCTTTTAAACTGCTTAATTTGTTTTCACGCCTCTGTGAAAAAAGCTTATTTTGGCGAATATAAATGCAACATTCAATTAAATTTTTTTCTTGGCTTTTTTTGTGGGTAATTAATAATATCATGCAGATTGTGCGAATCATATGTAAAGTTACGAATAAAATTGTGGAGCTTGTGTCGCAAATAAAGTGAAAATTAAATGAAAAGTCAAGCTTCTATTGCGGCATTACATTTTTTGATTGTCGGTGGCTGTCTTGAGGAGCAAGAAAGCTTCGGAAAATGCCACATAAAAAGAGAGGATGTGAATGCTTTTTACAAGTCAGAATCTAAGATGATGGTAGTATGGCGTAAACACTTCACATGTAATTCTGTCAGTGAGGGGGGAGTTGTGGGATGCACACCGCGCAAGGAAAATGAGCTACAACCGCATCTATGGTCATTTTAATATGTAACTGTAATCTGTAATGTTAGTAATACGAGTCAGATTTTTTGGCACATTCATCTGACAATAAATGTGGCACACCCAGTTCCCCACCGGGAACTCAAGCTGCGTCCGAAAATGCTCTGAAACAGGTGTGGAATCCAATAGACAAACGCAACGTCTCGGGCAGATGACGTAGAGACCCGGACGCTATAAAGCACGGACTCGTGCAGCCGGCAGCTTCTGTCTTTCAGCAAGCGCTCTGTGTGTGTGTGTGTTACTCAGTTTTTTTTTGTGCCAGTTTGCACAATTTTTATTTGAGAGTGCCACTATGTCTATATAATATATAATATAATATAATATATCGATGCAGGCGCGCATGTCTCCTGTTTGTACAGGGGAGAGTCAGAGAAGGCAGGTCACTCACTGTAAAACAATTCCAGAAAGTGTTGGGTCTTATGGCAGCTGTGTCCAATGTGATACTTCTTGGCCTGCTGTACATGCGATCCATGCAGTGGTGGCTCAAAACCAAAGGGTTCTCCTCGAGGGGAAACCCGCTATGCATGATCAAGGTCATGCAGCGATGCTTTCGTGCCTTAGACATGCAGAGGAAACCTTGGTTTTTGCCCAGGGCTTGGTGCTGGGAGCTCCTTTTCACCCAAATGCTAGCGACGGATGCACCCCTCACCGGTTTGGGAGTGGTCAGGAGTGGCCGCTCAGCCCGTGGTCTGTGGAGCGATCGCCATCTTACTTGGCATATCAATCACCTAGAGATGCTGGCTGTAGACTAGGCTCTGAGGTTCATTCTCCTAGACCTAAGAGATCGCCATGTGCTGGAGCACACTGACAGCACAGTGGTGGTCTCTTATATCAACCACCAGGGAGGTCTGCGTTCGCGCCCCCTTTACAGGCTGGCTATGTACTATGGTACCGACTTGGCAGAGGCTTCGTCTGTATGCCTTTCCCCGATCGCTCTGCTCCCGGGAGTTCTGGAGAGGGTTTGCCGGGACGGGGTCCGTCTTTTACTAGTAGCCTTGTTCTGGCTGGCCCGAGTATGATTCTCGGACCTGGTCGCTCTCCTCGACGGCTCTCCTTGGAGATTCCTGTCAGGAAGTACCTCCTCTCGCGGAGTTGTGGAAGCTGTGGGTGTGGACCCTGAGGGGACAGGACTCATGGCGCCTGGTCTCTCAACCGAGGTTGTAGAGACCATTCTCCATTCCAGAACTCCTTCTACAAGGAAACACTATGCCCTGAAGTAGAATGCGTTCTCTTCATGGTGCAGCAATAGCCAGCTCGACCCAGTCCACTGCCCAGTTGGTACAGTGCTGGGGTTTTTGCAAAAAGCGGTTTGCTGCTTGGTTGACCCACTCCATCCTGAAGGTATACGTGGCGGCAATTTCTGCTTACATGTCCTTATCGGGATCATTCAGTGGGAAAAAAACCCTAGTAGTCCGTTTCCTCCACGGTGCGCTGAGGCTGAGGCCTGTGGCACGTTCTTGCATCCCCTCGTGGGATCTTGTCGTGGTTCTGGAGGCTATGTCTTTACCTCCCTTCGAAACCCATCGAAGAGATTTCTCCAAGAGCGTTGACACTAAAGACTGTCTTTCCTTGGCTTTACCTCACTATAGAGAGTGGGTGACTTTCAGGCCCTTTCTGTGGCCCCTTCTTTCTTGACTTTACTCCTGGAATGACCAAAGCCTTTATTTACCCCAGATCGGGATATGTACCTAAGTTCCCTCCTCTACGCCACGGCCTGTCGTGCTCGAAGCCTTCTGTCATCCTCCCTTTCTGGACTCAGACCAAGAGAAGCTTAATTGTGTGTGTCCAGTGCGAGCTCGTATGCTACGGTCCTTATAAGAAAGGGCTTCTCGCCTCTAAGCAGGCCCTTAAGCCGCTTTTCCACTATCGGGCCAAACCGTTCTTAGAACGGTCTGGTACGGTTCCAGTTGTGTTTCCACCTGAGCCTGGTACGGCACAGCGCGATTACACACCGTTCTCGGCCTGGAATTCTCGACACGGTTAGACAACCGTGCTGAGCCGGGCTGGTAAAATGTGTGTGCATGACGTCGCCACTCTGTTGCCTGGCTACCAGTTTCTCTATGGCTAAGCGGAAGCGCAGTAAACAGATACAGTAAATATAAATAAAAATGCCTGAGACACTTGGTCTGTGGATGAAACATTTGCTCTAATATTGATATTTGGGGCAGAAAGAAAAAAAAACTGAAGGGTGCAAAGAGAAACGAAAAAGTTTTTAAAATTATGGCGCAGTGTCTTGCAGAGAAGGGCATTAAGAAAAGTTCAAAACAGTGCCGCGAAAAAATAAAAAAACTCAAACATACATATCGCGTCCAAAAGGACAATAACAGTAGAAGCGGGGCTGCCTACTCTTGCGTTACCAAGGCAACGACCAACGCATTTGTATTTACATTCCAAAGAGTTCCGTTATCTGCACCACAGTGGAAAATCAAACCGTATCCGTGCTGACTGGCCCGGATCGGCATGGAACAGAACGGTTAAGCATTAGAACGGTTCGGCCCGATAGTGGAAAAGCGGCTTTAGTCTATGGATACTGGAGGCCATCTCTATGGCTTTTGAGTCCTCTGACCTCCCCACTCCTTAGGCTCACTCCACTAGGAGTATGGCTGCCTCTAGGCCTTTCTGTCAGGCGTTTCCCTGTCTGACATCTGTGACGGTGCGGACTGGTCGTTTGTGAAGTTCTCTGGCCTCGACATTTATAGCTTTCGAGTCTCTACGTCATCTGCCTGTGATGTAGCGTTATATATTGGTTTTCACACGTGTTTCAGAGCATGGTCTTGCTATGGTCTTCCCCATAGAGTTTTCGGAAGAAACTCTCATTCCCTAGGGAAACTAGGGTTACATACGTAACCTAGGAGAGTTTTTCTGATGTACACCCAAAAATATTTTCATGGCTACGCTACTGTTGTAGAGATTTTTGCAACTAAATATGAATAATGCTTAAATTAAATATTATGTTACCTCTGGCTGCACTGTAAATGTCTCTGCTTGACAGCACAGACGGTAATCTGTTCCCGGGGTGAGCCTACACTGTGAACTGGCTTCAACATCCATATTCTCCACATGCTGGTCCTTGACCTTAAGAAAAAGTTGAGGTTAGGAAGAGGCTGTGAAGGCCTGCCAGAGCCTATAGGTAATAAAATGGTCCCTACCAACATAATGAGACGATGGCACCTTAAATAATTACTAAACAGCTTTATTTTTAATACAATTCAAAATGTCACTTTTAAGCAGAGCCGTTTCCTCCGAGGAGTCAGGAGAGGCATGTGCTTCCTCAAAATATCGGATGAGAAAAAAAAAAACAATGCCAATATTACAAAATATAACATCTTTATAGGGACAACATATTTTACCGTTTAAACATCAAGCGTATGTGACCTTTTAAACTGCTTAATTTGTGTTAACGCATATGTGAAAAAAGCTTATTTTAGCCAGTATAAATGCAACATTCAAGTAAATTTTTTTTCTAGGCTTTTTTTTTGGGGGGGGGGGGGGGGCTATTAATAATATAATGCAGATTGTGCAAATCATATGTAAACTTACGAATTAAAAAATTGTGGAGCGTGTGTCGCAAATAAAGTGAAACTGAAATGAAGAGTCAAGCGTCTATTGCGGCATTACATTTTTTGATTTGTCGGTGGCTGTCTTGAGGAGCAAGAAAGCTTTGGAAAATGCCGCATAAAAAGAGAGGACGTGAATGCTTTTTACAAGTCAGAATCTAAAATGATGGTAGTATGGCGTAAACACTTCACATGCAATTCTGTCAGTGAGGGGGGAGTTGTAGGGATGCACACCGTGCAAGAAAAATAGGCTAAAACCGCATCTATGGTCATTTTAATATGTAACTATCTGTAATGTTAGTAATACGAGTCAGATTTTTTTGCACATTCATCTGACAATAAATGTGGCACACCCAGTTTTTCTGATGCACACCCAAAAATATTTTTATGGCTACGCTACTGTTGTAGAGATTTTTGAAACTAAATATGAATAATGTTTAAATTAAATTTGATGTTACCTCTGGCTGCACTGTAAATGTCTCTGCTTGACAGCACAGACGGTAATCTGTTCCCGGGATGAGCCTACACTGTGAACTGGCTTCAACATCCATATTCTCCACATGCTGGTCCTTGACCTTAAGAAAAAGTTGAGGTTAGGAAGAGGCTGTGAAGGCCAGCCAGAGCCTATAGGAAACAAAAATGGTCCCTTCCAACATAATGAGACGATGGCACCTTAAATAATTACTAAATAGCTATATTTTCAACACAATTCTAAATTTCACTTTTAGGCAGGGGCGTTTTCTCCGAGGAGTCAGGGGAGGCATGTGCCTCCTCAAAATATTGGATGAGAAAAAAAACAATGCCAATATTACAAAATATAACATCTTTACAGGGACAACATATTTTACCGTTTAAACATCAAGCGTATGTGACCTTTTAAACTGCTTAATTTGTGTTAACGCATATGTGAAAAAAGCTTATTTTAGCCAGTATAAATGCAACATTCAATTAAATTTTTTCGGCTATTTTCTTTTTTTTTTCCGGCTATTAATAATTTAATGCAGATTGTGCAAATTGTATGTACACATACGAATAAAAAAAATTTGCAGCGTGTGTCGTGAATAAAGTGAATATTAAATGAAAAATCAAGCGTCTATTGCGGCATTACATTTTTTGATTGTCGGTGGCTGTCTTGAGCAGCAAGAAAGCTTCAGAAAATGGTGCATAAAAAGAGAGGACGTGAATGCTTTTTACAAGTCGGAATCTAAGATGATGGTAGTATGGCGTAAACACTTCACATGTAATTCTGTCAGTGAGGGGGGAGTTGTGGGATGCACACCGCACAAGGAAAATGAGTTACAACCACATCTATGGTCATTTTAATATGTAACTATCTTTAACGTTATACGAGTCAGATTTTTTTGCACATTCATCTGACAATAAATGTGGCACACACAGTTTTTCTGATGCATACCCAAAAATATTTTTCTGGCTATGCTACTGTTGTAGAGATTTTTGCAACTAAATATAATGAATAATGTTTAAATGAAAAATGATGTTACCTCTGGCTGCACTGTAAATGTCTCTGCTTGACAGTACAGGCGGTAATCTGTTCCTGGGGTGAGCCTACACTGTGGACTGGCTTCAACATCCATATACTCCACATGCTGGTCCCTGACCTTAAGAAAAAGTTGAGGTTAGGAAGAGGCTCTGAAGGCCAGCCAGAGCCTAGGTAACAAAAATGGTCCCTTTCAACATAATGAGACGATGGCACCTTAATTAATTACTAAACAGCTTTATTTTTAACACAATTCAAAATTTCCCTTTTAGGCAGGGGCGTTTCCTCTGAGGAGTCAGGGGTGGCATGAGCCTCCTCAAAATATTGGATGAGGAAAAAAAAACAATATTACAAAATATACCATTATAAAGTGTACAAATGACTCGTTTTTCTAAAGTAGCGTTGTCTAACAGCGACACCAGCAGGTAAAGTTACAGCAGAGATCTGCATCTCTTGCCTCCCCTGAGCCCATTGAGTTTTAACAGACCCCTAAAGCGTGCCGTAGGAAAATGGGAAACCCAGGGTTTAAGAATGTACAGTGTAAACCCCAAGTAATTTATGAGCATTGTGAAATGATAATGATAACAAAATGGTTATTTAAACAAAATATGAATACCTCTGTCAGTGGAACATTTGACGGGAGCAAATGGACATCCAGTACGTTTTCTCTCAGTCTATCAGTTATTGTTCGCTGAAAGACATGTACTTGGGCCATGACAGGGGAAGGAGGGAATAAAATCCATTTTATGAGCCCAAATAAGGAGAGATGTTTGATGTCAATCATCACATGAGTTTCAGTCACTTTCAGAGGATCCATTTTTGCCAAGTTACCATCAGTGACATGTGCAACAGCTAAACCATCCATGTCTCCCTCTGTCAAACACATAAAAAAATATATATTTTATTATTTAATACACAGATGGTGTATTCATTTTCCAACAAAGCTGATAATTTAAACCCATTTAGCATGTAGAAATGACCATACCAGAGAATATTTCACAGTGTGGAAGGTACAGTCCTGAGATTGACCCATCAAAACAGTCAATGTCATACAAGGGTCCTGCAGGCTCCATCTTGCCCAGACCATCTAACAGACGAGGATCCCATGAGACAGTTTTATACAGCACCTCTCCTTCACCCTCCATCACAAACACAAGGCTGGTCAGACTGCAACGAAACTGACCAGCATATGGACACTCAAACCTGGAGGACAGAGCATTTTCATGTTATTAAATAATAATGGCCTGCTTCTTTTATTATGACAATACAGAGTGTGGATCAGGGTTTTAGTCAAATAAACCCAACTAAATCTACAACAGCAACGTCCCAGAAACAGAAAAAAGACAACTTTAATGGGGTAATGAATAAAAAAAGGGTAATGAATTAAAAAAAAAGTGTTCAATACCTGTATACATTTTTGTGTTTGTCCTTATCATTTCCCTTAAGTATTTTAGGTGTGAAAACTTCTGTATTTTCTGAGGACTGTGGTTAAAAAAAGAGCTTAAGCTTAAGAGTAAAAAAACGGTTTTGGTAAATACAATACAACACAATAAATAAATAAACAAACAAACAAAGACATTTAGCATCTAGGATGGCTAAAGTTTTCTCCATGACATGATTGTGAGCTTGAGTCACTTGAGGAATGTCAAATGAAAAGCAGAGGAAAATCAAAACCTGATATTGAACATAAAGAGACAAAGTACATTTTGGGCACATGTTCTCTTTTCACTCTTCCTCTGTGGACACTGAAGGCAGCCATCCTGAAAAAATGAGAAAGAAAGTAATTACAAATGTATATGAGGGTTCTGCTGTATTTAATACAACTACATATTTACCTTATAAACTTAAAGGGTCGATACTAGGGCTGGGTACTCACACAAATTCCACATTTTGAATAGATTTCTATTTACCAGCTTACAATTTGATTAAATTGAATTCTGATTCGATATTGATTTATTTGGATATATATATTTGGTAGAGTCTATGGCAAAAATTTTCAAGCAAAAAAATCTGTCAACTAATGCTATAAAATATATATGAGAGTCAGTTAATACTACATTATAATATTGTGGGGTAAAATTAACTGATTTATATACAAACACTTTAATTACACTCAATTAATATTGTGTAAACAGCCCTGACCCAACAATCTGTAAGTGTTTGCATTATTTACCTCTATGAGTTTCTTTTGCAGTATGTTTTCGCAACGGATGCTGAATTTCCAGTTTTTGCACGTTTCCTTCCCCCAAAACTTCTCAAAATCATCTGGGGTGAACCAGCCTCCCTTGGACAAAATACACTTCCCCCCTACAGAAGACAAGGACAGGATGCATTCAGACCAAACAATCTGCCCATAAAAATGATAATACTGTAATAAAATTAAGAGAAATTATAGCAAATTATGTTGAACCTCCGGTCAGTTTGTCTTCTTTATCCCCACAGGTTACAGGCAGCTGAGTTTCATATTTAGACCAAGTCCAAATCTCTTGCTCGTCTCCTTTCTTCACAGGAGATGCTGAGAAAGAGACAGAAGAGGATACAGATCAGGACAAAGTAAAAATACAGGAATAGGACATCAGGCACCAGCAAACAGTACATTTTTAGAAGATTTTAAATTTTGGTCAAACTTTCCTTTAAGGTGATGATAAACTGGGCAACTTTACAATTGAGAATGGGCAAAAAAATTGTTGGGTTTACATGTTTTATGGGGACATTCCATAGGCGTAATGGTTTTTATACTGTACAAACTGTACTTTCTATTGCCCTACACCTAAACCTAGCCCTCACAGGAGATTGTGCACACTTTTACTTCATCAAAAAAACTCATTGTGCATGATTTATAAGCCTGTTTCCTCATGGGGACCTGAGAAATGTCCCCACAAGGTCAAAATCTACTGGTATTCCTATCCTTGTGGGGACATTTGGTCCCCACAACGTGATGAATACCAGGTACACACACACACACACACACACACACATTTATATATATTTATGTATATTTATGTATATTCCCATTAATTCCCATTTTTTAGCACACCAGGGTGGCTAGGAGTATAAAATTGTCCAGCCATGATTTCTGTTCCACAGGATTATAAATATGAGGAACACAAAGGCCAAATTCCCTTAATCATCCATCACAAGGAGTAAAACCAAATAATGTAGTTCTGATGTGCAGAACCAGTTTGTTCAGCTTCACAAAATAGAAAGTGGCTGTAAGAAAACTGTTAAAGCATTGAAAATCCCCATTAAATATTTTTTCACATAAGCTTTTATTACATAAAATAGCTTCAATTGTACAAATCAAAACAATTTTAAAAAAAAAAGATTTTTAGGGGGGTATTTAGGAAAACGGTACCATATGGCAACAGTGTGCCACAATGGAAAATGGGCAAAAATTTGTTTTTCTATTAAATTATGATTTTCAATTTAATTCAAATGCACATTTCTTTAAAAAAAAAATGAATACATCCAATCTTAATTTCTATCAAAATCGGTCACACATACATGCAGACATTTATACACATGCACAAACACACTCACACTCATCGTTAAGGTCAATGAAGGCTAACTCATCCTCATTGCTATCACACGGGAGAGCCAACTTTGCACTCTTCCTATTCCCCTTTCTGTGAAATAATTTTCTTATTCATACATAAATACAACTATACCACAATAAACACTTCAAATAAATAAATAACTGCAATCAAATGATTGATGTTACTATCTACTGTATAAAAAAATCCCAATGGGGAAATACATTACTTCAATTCCACTATGGTACAGCATTGCCATGTGGCAACGTACCTATTTTTCCGTAGTGGTACAGTGTTTCCATATGGAAACATTGATATTTTTTTTTTACAGTAAAACTATGTGAGATAATGTTGATTTGCGAATAAAAATATTACTTAATTTACTAAACCAAAAAAGTTGAAAAAAAAAAAAAAAATCCCCCCTGACAAAAAATGCTCAGAAATTAGTTTAACACAGCCATTTCTGGAGCACATCAACAGGGTGATGGTGTGAAAAAGTGTGTTGGAGGAACATTGAAATGTCATTTGACCTAAAAACAGCACATCATACACTACCTTAGGGCTGGCCCTTTAATTAACCATTTTCCAAGTGTTTTTTTTTTTTTTTTTTTTTTTTTTTTTTTCCAGATTACCAAGGAAATCAGTAGAAATGAATTGTTGCAAAATGGCAACTCCCTACCATAGAGGAATATATATATATATATATATATATATATTATTTTAGTTAAGTTTTGTTACTTTATTGCAAGTAACAAAATGTTTTTTTATGGTTTTAGCTTTACTGTTAAATTAACGATAACCCTGATGAGAACTTGTATCTGCTGCAGTTCAGGCACTCACAGAATGAGAAGTTTTTGTGTAGTTTCTTCAGAGTCTTCAGGCTTGGTGGGGAAAAAGGCAAAATTCTACGAACAACAGGATCATCAATAGCAACTATACAATCCTCTCTGGTGTAGCCCTTCTCCTTTCCTTTCTCTGTCTTTTCTTCTGTCGATGTCTGAATATCCAGAGGTTTCTCATAGAGTTTGATAGGGCCTGGGACAAAGAAAAGAATAAAAAAAAAGATACTGTACAGAAAATTAGAATACTGTGAAAAACGTCACCTGGTGCCACACTCTAATCAGCTAATTAACTCAAAACACCTGCAAAGGCCTTTCAAGTTTCACTTCTTGAATGGAATTAGTGAAATAAATCAACTTTTTAAAGATATTCTAATTATATGACCAGCACCTGTATGTATGTATGTATATATATATATATATATATATATATATATATATATATATGAATCTGTACTTGCTTTGTCATAGCTTAGTAACATAGCAAAACATAAAGCTGATAATAATCAAAACTACTAACTGTCCAGCAGACTGTTTCTGAGCATGCGTAGTGTCGGATACAGCTGCATATGATCGTCAAACACACAGCGCCAAAACTGTTGTATGTTCTGAGGTCTATCTTTCTCCAGCCAGTCCAGAACCTCATAGAAGTGCTTCTCTTTCTGCTTACGAGTATGCATGTTTTTCACATTCTACAGACAAAAACAGAGAGGAAGACATAAAGAAAGATGAAAGTACAGTATTATCAGATGCCTTATGCCTAAATATGCAAAACAATGAACTGACACACTTTGACACAAAACTTTTCTAAAAAAATACAGTGGAGATACCACAGTAAAGTGATGGTAGTACATGCCCCAAAACAATGGTATTACTATGGTTAAATGCCTAAAAACAATATTATAATGAAACCACACCAAAAAAAAAAAAAAAAAAAAAAAACAGGGTTTTACTATATGCTCCAAAACATTGTGTTACTAGTTGAATGTCTAAAACATTATGGTGCCCTGTTAGAAAAAATTAAAATAAAAAAACACTGAAATGGCCACAGTACATGCTACAAAACATTGTATTGCTTTGGTTGAATGCAAAAAAAATAATATTATGGTATCATGTTGAAGAACAAACAAACAAACAAACATGCAACATGCATACTAAGTTACTATGCCCAAAAAAACAATGTAATGGAACTTTTTGTTTAGCTTGAGTTACTATATAAAAGTGACTGCTAGTCAGATAGTAAAATGCAGATGGTGGGTGAGAGAGAGAGAGAGATTATGGTGGGTGTGCTTCTACCTCAAAATGTTTCTCTGGCACCAGACGGTGGTCGCGCACAGTGTTGCCAGACGTACGATAATTATCGTATTTGTACCATAATTTTGACCTCTGTACGATGTACGATCAATAATACCACACTGTACGATAATTTCAGAATTTTGTGACACCATGGTCGTTGTAATTATAGAGCTTCTATTCTCAAAGATCTAGCTGTGTGGATCCTACGTCTACCTTTATGATTGTGAGGAGACGTGAACATGGCGTTACGCATGTCTTTCATCCAATCTTACGTCTTCTCAACCAATCATCGTGGAGAATGGCGCTCTCTCACGAGCACAAGTTAACGTTCCTGTCGCACTTAGGTCAGTTGTTTCAAAACTGAGGTTGTTAATTTAACAATAAAGTATACAAAATGAGTGCTGAAAAGGATAAATAGCTGTAACATCTAGATTAATAGCTGTACTGTATTTTGAACGTTTGACGCGGGTAAGATAATTAGTTTAGCATTGCAATAAGGTATAGAAAATGAGTGCTGAAAAAGAGAAATAGCTGTAACATCTAGATAAATATCTTTATTTTGAACGTTTGACTCGAATACGATAATTTTATCCCAAATACGATAATTTTGAGCTTCTGGTACGATACTTAGACATTTCCAATCTGGCAACACTGGTCGCGCAGCTGAGTGAGGAGTTTGTGCGGCTGTTGTATGCAGGACATCTCTGCCTTTTTCCGGTTGAAGAAAGACAACAACTCTTCATTCGTTTTCAAATCTAACGGGTCCATTTGGCCGCTGACTTAACAGTGCGAGGTGTAATAATTTTAGCTACTTTACAATAGCATGCGTTACAAGTCTTGTTCTTCCTCTTTCTTTGTGATTTGGCGAACCCCTTCATACGATCTCCGACGAACACGAGTCAGCGATCTCAATTTTACTGAAGTTTACTGAAAGGTGAAATATATCCCTTTAGTGGTGTTTCCCTGCAGAA
The DNA here is from genome assembly GCF_049309525.1 of Garra rufa. Lineage (NCBI taxonomy): Eukaryota > Metazoa > Chordata > Actinopteri > Cypriniformes > Cyprinidae > Garra > Garra rufa. Next base: position 51,987,802 of record NC_133361.1, read on the forward strand.
ATTAGCCTTCTAAATAAAATATAAGGTAAATTTACCGTCATTGCCTTGCCAACAAGAGCAATATACCCTACTGTAAAATCCAGCTAATACCAACTTGAGATGGTCTAATTTAGCTGTTTTTTTCCCCAGTAGGTTATCCAACGGAAGTTTTAATATAACTATTAAAATATACGTTGCTACTCTGATTAAATGCTCAATATATTAACTAAATCCAAATCATAAACAAAATAGCCCGAAATCACTACTCTTTTTGCATTAATCACATTAATATCGCCAAATTGAGACGGAGCATGAAAATACGTACCCACAACTTACATTTCTCATGGCAACTGCTGTATTGTCATCTTCCGTGTTCCGTCAATCTGAACATTTTCGTCTGCAGCTCCAAAACAAACCACATGAGGGCACCCTTACAACATGGAATAGCTGCAGCTGAATTCAGGTGGATTCACAACAACCTATTTACAATTTTAACTCAGTTACACATGTACAGTCGTGGCCAAAAGTTTTGAGAATGACAGAAATATTAGTTTTCACAAAGTTTGCTGCTAAACTGCTTTTATATCTTTGTTTCAGTTGTTTCTGTGATGTACTGAAATATAATTACAAACACTTCATACGTTTCAAAGGCTTTTATCGACAATTACATGACATTTATGCATTTTCAGGACCTCAATTCGACTGGGCATGCTCTCAATCAACTTCTGGGCCAAATCCTGACTGATAGCAACCCATTCTTTCATAATCACTTCTTGGAGTTTGTCAGAATTAGTGGGTTTTTGTTTGTCCACCCGCCTCTTGAGGATTGACCACAAGTTTTAAGATCTGGGGAGTTGGCTATGGACCCAAAATGTCAACGTTTTGGTCCCCGAGCCACTTAGTTATCACTTTTGCCTTATGGCACGGTGCTCCATCGTGCTGGAAAATGCATTGTTCTTCACCAAACTGTTGTTGGATTGTTGGAAGAAGTTGCTGTTGGAGGGTGTTTTGGTGCCATTCTTTATTCATGGCTGTGTTTTTGGGCAAAATTGTGAGTGAGCCCACTCCCTTGGATGAGAAGCAACCCCACACATGAATGGTCTCAGGATGCTTTACTGTTGGCATGACACAGGACTGATGGTAGCGCTCACCTTTTCTTCTCCGGACAAGCCTTTTTCCAGATGCCCCAAACAATCGGAAAGAGGCTTCATCTGAGAATATGACTTTGCCCCAGTCCTCAGCAGTCCATTCGCCATACTTTTTGCAGAAGATCAATCTGTCCCTGATGTTTTTTTTTGGAGAGAAGTGGCTTCTTTGCTGCCCTTCTTGACACCAGGCCATCTTCCAAAAGTCTTGGCCTCACTGTGCATGCAGATGCGCTCACACCTGCCTGCTGCCATTCCTGAGCAAGCTCTGCACTGGTGGCACTCCGATCCCGCAGATGAATCCTCTTTAGGAGACCATCCTGGCGCTTGCTGGACTTTCTTGGATGCCCAGAAGCCTTCTTAACAATGCAGTGGAAAGTTTATTTCGGGATTAAGTTAATTTTCATGGCAAAGAAGGACTATGCAAGTCATCTGATCAGTCTTCATAACATTCTTTAGTATATGCAAATTGCTATTATAAAAACTTAAGCACCAACTTTTCCAATTTCCAATATTTATGTAATTCTCAAAATTTTTGCCACGACTGTAGCTTAATGCAACCGATACGGTTTTGTTACATACATAAATAAAGCGAAATTAAACACAACAGCTGTATATATGATTCTTGCGTACCTGTCACCGGTCGAGCTGTCTGGAGGAATTAGGCTATACTTCTGTACCTGGCACGATTCGTAGTCAAACAGAAAGAGTGGTTTCTAAATGTCACGCCTGCATCTGATAACCTGGTTAATAAAGTGAATGCAGAAGAATACGGAAGTGGTGTAGAAAAAGCGAATGTTAAAGTCCCCATGAAATCAAAATTAAAGTTTTTTGGCTTTTAGTATGATATGTTAGCCTTAAACTTATCTATAAGATAGTGTGCTCCAAAACAATGACAAAATTCACGTTAACACGATATGAGCATTCAAAACGTACAGTCTCTCACTTCCGCCAATATGAACGATTTATGACAGCAAGCTGCACTTCAGATTCCCATCAAACGTTCTGTCTCTACAATCCGCAGCGTCCCGCCCCCAACACTATAAATAGACGTTGAAGCTATGACTGAGATCGGTCACTTGTTCACACTAGCTGCGTTTCCATCCACCTATTTTTATGTGCATTTTGGAATATGGCATAAAAAAATCTCTGAATGGAAACGCGAAAATGCGCATAAATTCTAAAAATGTGCATAAAAAACTTTTGCGCACAATTGAGTAGGATAAACTTTTTATACAATAAGAAAAATGTGCATAAACTATGATGAAAACACTTTTACCGAATAAAAGTGTTTTCCTCCATGCGTATTAAAAAAGTCATGTTACTTTGCACAATGGAACGGTATAACTTGACTAACCAGCCGACCCATCTTGTTGCACAGCGTCAGAAATTCACCAGTTTCGTCACTTGCCCACCATGGCACTTGCGCCGCCATCGTTTTGATTATTTTATAGTAATAAAAATCATTTAGTTCCGTTAGAGAACAAACAGTGCAAAAGTGGTGAAAGATTTAGTTTTGAAACGAAATGCAAAACCGCCTGTTTTAAAAATATTTTGATTTTAAAAAGCCTGTTGGCTGTTGCCTTTAATCTAAAAGGTTCAATTTATTATATTTATTTAAAAAATATTATTTTCAGTGACTTCTCCTAGTCTTCTTAGTGATATTTAGTGGAAGTTTATCAGGAAGTGACTATTTTGTTCTCTTTGTCTTGTTGGATGGAAACGGTGCTTTATGGAAACATAGACTGCATGCTTGTTGTGTCTAATAAATTGCAATTAATCAAACATTATTTGAGCAGAACTAAATTCATAGGTACACATCACAAATTAAATCACTCTGAATCTGTTCTTTTTTTTAGCAGAAGAAGCAAACAACAACAGCATATGGACTTTGGATTTTTCGCAGATGAAAAGTTGTTTGGTTTTCTAACAAGACAAAAATGTCAACAATAGAAACACTGTTGATGTTTCTCCGACATCTCAAGGACCATAGACTCATTACAGATGAGCTTTATGTAAGATTGATCTTAAAATTTCAGACCAATAATATATCATTATGAGAAAAAATGTTTTTTTTATTACTAAATTATTTTGAAACAAAAGAAAATGTTTTGTGGTAACTTTTTATTGTTAGTTGGTCTAACTTAAATGTATTAAATTGTGATTACTTAAAAGTGTGAATCTGCTTAACCTTTTCTGTTCTGTCTACTTACTAAAATTGAGCAAACCCATTGCCTTAAAGGGGTCATCGGGTGCCACATGCACTTTTACAAGCTGTTTGAACTGAAATGTGTGTTAGGAGTGTGTGTGCACAACCACCCTAGACTGACAAAGACCCACCCAGTAGTTTTCTTTTAATTAAGTAAAATAATTTGCCGTCACACTGACAGAGGCCGCTCCTGCGATAGTTGATAGACAGTAGTGTTTTAGTATAGACCCACCCCGAGTCAGAAGTAAACTGACGGCACTGAGGGAATGTGGCCGCCGATCTACCTAAATGGGTTCATGTTTACGCAAATCATTTCTCACCATACAGCTTTAAAAACGAGGGTCAGTATAAAGCCATTTTTGCGAAGCTGCTGCTGAAAAATGGGTCTGTAACTATTTGTGTTCCTGCTTCATCTCCACCAGAAGAAGTGGGTGTAATTTCTTTTTATATGAATCTTTGCTAATCGCCTTTTAAATAATGTGCTTAAGTTAGCACGTTTCATGATGAATGCGGCTAAAGTGTAACTTACACGCTCAGAGAACATGGTTATGTCGTCTTCTCTATGTACATCCGTCTCAATATAATTCATAATGGCACGTTTATAATGAACAGTGCATTAAGGTGATTGTCTATTTACAAACTGTGTATGCTGTAGTAAAACTACATTAAGCTTAGCTTTGTAACGCTAGATTGTTTAAAACGGTGTCTGTTAGTGATTAAGATGTCATGTAAAATTATTTTAAATCGTTTTGGATCAGTTATAATTGTAACGGTTCGGTGCTGGACAGATGAGACGAGAGACGAGATACAATATAACAAACTTTAATATAATCTTTAATATAATGTGACAATAATTGCATTAAGAATGGTAACGTTAACGCAATACCTGCAAAAGTGTTCACAGCCCGCAACTGCATGTGAGTAAAGACCATAACACTCACATTTATGTATTTCAATATTACGACGGGGTAAGTTATGTTAATCGATCACTTTTTTGCTCTCATTCAATCAGCTATACCTCAGTAAACACACCGCGTTCGTATCTGTCTCAATACGCTTCCCTGACATACCCTTATACAAAGATGAATCAAAGTGACATTAAGTTTACTAACCATTCAGACATGTCCTGTATAAGCCGTAATTGCCGAACTTCTTTGCGGGTGTCATCTTTTTTCGGTTCCAACTCCAGTTTTTAAATTAAATTTTAAATGGATGGGGTTGCACAGTGTCTTTAAAGCCCCCCCTCCCAGTGCCATTTTTCCCCAAACTATACAACTATACCCCCAACTGTTGTCTAGGCAACACCCCATGTGCTATATAATGACACACCCCACAGAACTGAGGGGCGGGGTGAGCAGAGGTTCACATCATTTAAAGGGCCAGCTACTGATATCGCTTGCAGAGAACAGAGGCATTTTTTACCAGGTAAAATGAGTGTTTTTTACACTACCATAGAGAACTTTTAATCAAAGTATATTACAAACTTTTCATTAGGACCCTAAAGCATCATATTAACTTGTGGAAAATGGGCATCCAATGACCCCTTTAAAAAAATTAAGTTACCACAACTTATTGTATAGGTGTAATTACTATTCAATTGTGACTCAATTGTGATTTGATGTCATCTTATTTTATTGACTAATTGAAGGCTAATAATACAATTCTCAAAAATAAATAAATAAATGTTCAAAACAGACTGCACAAAAACAATTATAAGAAGAATTGCCAAATCAACTCACCCTTATTTATATATAGCACTTACAATTCAGATTGTGTCAATGCAGTTTTACATTGTTAAACAGGAAAACCGTGAGTCGATTATCCAGACCAAATTCAGTTAAGCTTTATGTCACAGCTGGTGTATCAAGGATGGCCACCAGGGGACACTGTGATCATGTGTGAGCACATGGCTTGTAGTGTGTTTGTTTGTTTGTTGCCATGTGCTCTTTCCTGTCTGATGTCGAACCCCGCCCATCTTGTTACCTACTGTATTGTTTCAGTGAATCCACCTGTGTCTCCCTCATTACCTGCCCTACTTAGTATTTTGTGTAGTGAAAAGGATGCTTTGTGATTGTGTGTATTAAATTAAGTCAATTGAAAATATACAAAAATGTTTTAAAAGAGTGCAGTTTTGATGATTGGTTGTGATATTAGTACTAAGTTTTGTTTGTGTAAATATCTAAAAATAGATCTTTCATCAAAATACGACAAAAAATAAGCATGTCAACCTGTAAATGGCATAAGAAAAAAGTGACTTGTGAAATGTTGAATTGTTAAACTGACAGTTTAAACTAAGTTTAAACTGTCATGAGATTCAGAACCAACTCAGGTAAAAGTCATTTAAACCATTCAAGTCATATTCACATCATAAATGTCTAAAGTTTACCATTTATGATATCTGGCTCATCAACACACTATTCACTGACTAATTACCTCACCATTTCGCAATATGCTTGGCACACATTTCATGCGCAGTCCTGTCTGTCTCTACTTCCAGCTGTATTTTATTTTTTTTTTAAACAAACTGCTTTTTTTTGTTTAAATGTAAAGAGTGTTTGCTTGCGATTTAATTTCAAATAACTGTTTTTTGTATATATATAAAGGTTTTTGTAATAGTAATAGTAAGTGATCAGTTGACCAATAGGAAGGCATGTCTAATGAAAGGTGTGGTTAGGTGGAGCATGTAAAAGGAAAGGAGATTAGACAGTGTTTGTGCATAACTGACTGCATGAGAAAAAGGGAAGCAGAAAAATAGAGAGTCGTGGACACAGCAAGGTGAGTACACTATTTATGCGATTATTCTGAGCTGCTGTCTTTCTTTTATCACTTTTTAGTACTTTATTTCTAAAAAAAAAAAAAAAAAAAAAAAAAAACATCCGGGAAACAACTTTCAGTTTTGTTTCTGCATAAGAGCGAGTGGTTCACTTTCAACTGGGTAATTACTGTATGGTTGAACAAAAAAATGTTATTTTTCTATAAAACAGTGTAAAATAATTTAGAAAGAAATGTATTATGGAAGAATACATGCAGTTTTAACATATTGTTAAAGTGAATTATGTTATATAAAATAACATTATATAAAGACTATTATAAACATGCAGTCACCAAATTGTAAATGCATGTAATGGTTAAAATGATAAACTCATAAATATACGAATGGAAGAAATTCTAATTCATATAAAAATGGAATTCAAAAATCATATGTAAAAGAAAGCATTTGACTCTCAAATTATCGAATGAATGCAACAGCTGACAAGAATAGACAAGCATTGCATGTTTGGTCAAAGCCATTTTCAGACACACAATATTAAACATTGCAACATTTTTTTCTATGAAGTGTTTTTGTATGTACACTCTAAAAAATGCTGGGTTAAAAAGAACTATTTCTGGGTTATTTGGCAACCCAGCGCTGGGTAAATATTGGACAGAACACATTCAGCTTGTTGGGTTTTATACATTAACCCAGCGGTTCCCAACCGGGGGGTCGCGACCCACTAGGGGGCCTCAGTGATCCTCCAGGGGGGCCGCGAGATATCTTAAAATTGATGTAAATATTATCCTATAACTGTTTAATTTCATTATTAATGCGCTAAATGAGAATAATAAAAGCACAGCCTCTCTCGTGTTCTGTGATTGATTGCTTCAGACTCGGCGCAGCAAGCCACATCGCACTGTTAAATACAGACTGAATGGCGGCTCAAAACTTCCAAATGCTGTACGCAAACTAATGTTACATCTCCCGGCTGCACGCATGAAGCAAACCGTCGTAAAGGTAAAAGGTAAAAACGATTAGTGTGTCATAATAACGAACTTGCGCGTGCCTAATGTCTCGTGTAAATCAGAGTCGTGCATGAGACACGCATAAGTCTGCTATTGATTCACAAACTATGCGCGCTCTCGGGGCTCTGATCCCTATCGTATTTTTGAGTGAAATTACAAACATTTGCCTAGTTGTCAAAATTAATGTGAGTGTTTTATAATAGATGCTCACCCACAGAAGAGGAGTAAGGCTCGGTGTTTATGAGCATCAGGCGCGCACTGACAGAGTTCACTGATCCCGTCTTGGTCGAACCTTCACATCGATGTGTTTTAACAGATTTAGAATGTATTTGCTGTAGTTTGAATTCGTGTATTATTTTTTTAATGGATACAAACAGTAGCTATTCAGTCAGTCAAGTTCAAAGGGATAGGTTTAGTGGTCTTTTGGTATCTCCCTGTTGTAGAGCAGGTTCACTTATTTAAGAAAAAGTACTCTTAAGTTGTAAAGAATGTCTGAAGTAAAATAATTTTAAAAGTTAGAATTGAGCAGAGGTTTTCTTTAAAGATTATAAGGTATATTTGAAGTTTTAATTTAAATTTTATTTGAATTTTGAAGTTTTTTTTATAACATGCAGTAGAAGAATAATTAAGGCAAAACAAATGTTTTGGTTAATAAAAAAGTTTTAAAAATAAATAATTTTTTCTTTACTGTGGAAGTACAGTATAAGATGACATGTCAGGCATAGGGGGGCCTTGCAAAATTGGCCGGAGAAGGAGGGGGGCCCCGGAGTAAAAAAGGTTGGGAACCCCTGTTGGGTTGTTTTTGACATTCAGAGAGTGCTGGTTAACTTAAGGTTTTATTATTTTATTTGAAATAATAAGTACTTGGGGTACTTATGTTGGGGTGTGATTTTTCAATGTAAAAAGTCACAACAATTTTTTTTACATTTCACTATATACACATTTATAAGCACATAACCCGACCCCTGCCCCTAAACCTACCATTTGTCAATAAAACACAAGAAATAACAGGCAGATACAATTACAGTCAGAATTTATTCCAAAATAATATTCCAAGTCTTCCGAGACAAAACGATTGATTTGTGAGAAGAATAGATGTGATCTGTGCACAAATTCAAAAATTGCCGCTAGAAGAAGCCATAGGTAACACTTATTGCGTGTTATATGTACTTACTATTATAATAACAACAATAAATAATGCATAAATACATGCAAGCAACCCTAAGCCAAACCCTAACTATATAGGAATTACATGTAGTTAATTAATATTACTCAGTACGGAAATGTATAATTACACTGTAACAATGACACCTTAAAATAAAGTGTAACCAAGCCTTACGTCAGCTTTGGTTGTGGAACGCCATTGGCTCTTGTGTGTTTCATGACCAATTACATAATTCTAATGTTCGGGAGTGTCTTTCTGGAATAGATGTGAGCACCTTGAGGGAGCAGGATCATTGTCAGCGATTAAAACCTGGTCTTCACATTAAGATATTGTATGGCTTTAGAAGACTTGGATTGCAACACGATTTGTTCGTAACTCTTTTATACTGCTTTTTTATGGTCTGTTTTTGTAGTAAACAGAAGTGACTTTTATTTGTCTGTTACGTGTTTTTTTATTGCTCAGAAGTGGGTAGGTTTAGGGTAGGGGTGGGGTTACATGCTCTAGTGAAAGTATACATTTATATAAAATGATTTCTAATTTTACAAATACATGCAAAACAATAAATTACAGCGAACAACTGAAAGCAATAGAGTTGATAAGTGACAACAAAAATGAGGGGTACAACAAAAAAGTGACAAGAGAGAACGTGTTGGCCAGTCGGTTGTCTCTCAGGACAGAACACAAAATGGCCAAAGACAAATGTAACCAGTTTTAACCGGTTTGGCACAGACTACCCAACATTGGGTTACACTGGCCTATAGATATGTGAGGGGAGGGGGGAGTCATCATTTGTATTGACAGTAAAATGACCAAACAGCTGAGTTACAATAAAACTACCCAGCACCTGGGTAAAAATATTAAAAATAACCAAATAAAGTGACCTAACAAGCTGAACCCAGGATTTGGGTTAAAAAACCTGCATTTTTTAGAGTGTTGTATTGCATTACAATGAGTGACTGAAGGTTGGATGCATGTTGTGTCTAATAAAATGCAATTAATCAAATATTATTCATAGGTACACATCACAAATTAAATCATTCTGAATCTGTTCTTTTTTTTAGCAGAAGAAGCAACATTAAAAACAACAACGGCAACAATATGGACTTTGGATTTTTCACGGATGAAAAGTTGTTTGATTTTTTCTGCCAAAACAAGACAAAGATGTCAACAATAGAAACACCGCTGATGTTTCTCCGACATCTCAAAGATCATAGACTCATTACGGATGAGCTTTATGTGAGATTGATCTTCAAATTTCAAACCAATAATATATCATTATAAAAGCAAAAAGGTTTAACATTTTACATTTTTGTCTTTTCTTTTTTTTTAAGGAAAAGCTTGAGAATGACAATGAGGATGTATATTGTGCATTGGATTATATTGAAAAACGTGGAAAGAGGAAAGTGAGAAAGTTCTGGGAATGTGTGGCCCAGGAGCATATTTTACAGCGTTACCCCCAGCTCTCTGAAGTCATTGCATCTCTTAGGAAATCTGAGGAATCATACAGTATGTCTTGCTATCCATCAGCCTCTCTGTCTCACCATTTGAGAGTAGTTTTATTATCACATTGCACTGAGGTCTTCAGCACTGCTGATTTATTTTCTAATTCTAGTTACGAATTCCTCGGCTCTTAAGAGTCAGTCCAACAAAAAAACAAGAGAAAGAGCTGAGGATGGAGGCACAGGAAAAGAAAGAGAGGTTAAAAAGAGAAAGACAGAGAGCAACTTTGTGAGTGACCAAGCTGGACCATCATCACAAAGTACTAACAGACAGAAGACCACAAATAAACACATAAAGAGTGGTGAGTTCTAAGTCAGATAACTGATTGACTAGTCTGTATTTTTATCTGTATAAATAATTACATGAAATTCCAAAAATTCTGTTTTGCATTTTGAAAAATTCTCCAGAACGTCAGAGCCTTCCAGACTCCAGCACAGGGGAGCCATTTTTTTCTCCTTCCTTGAAAGCAGGTTGCTATTCATTTTTGGGCAATTAAACCACATTTGCTGGACACTTTGTGTGCATTCCCACCATTATTTATAACAGAAATGAAACACATAAAATAATTTGTTCATTTGAATTCAATGCTTTTTCCTCTCTTCTATCAAAGAGGATCTTTGGAACATGCCTAAACACAAGAGATGGCTTCCTGTCACATGTGGGAATGAAAAGGCCTTACTGGACAGGGATGCTTTGTACAACAGTAAGTTACCCTCAATGTTTAAATATCTCAAAGCAGCATAACCTTCTGTCGCAAGGCACAATAACATTATAAAAATAAAGAGTCCTGCATTTATGCTCTGTTGTTTTAGTCTCCTTATAGGTGTTTCAAAATCAAATGAAAAAAAAAACTTGATTTGCATTTTTCCCCCTGACATCTAAATTAATTAGTACCATATACATAAAAATATTTATTAAAGGGTTAGTTCACCCAAAAATGATAATTTGATGTTTATCTGCTTACCCCCAGGGCATCCAAGATGTAGATGAATTTGTTTCCTCAGTAGAACACAAACAAAGATTTTTAAGGAAAACCGGTGCAGTCTGCCAGCCATATAATAGCAGTAGATGGGCACCAGACCTTTAAAAGTAAACAAAAACATGCACAGAGAAATCCAAATTACACCCTGCGGCTCGTGACGATACATTGATGTCCTAAGACACGAAATGATTGGTTTTTGCGAGAAACTGAACAGTATTTATATCATTTTTTACCTTTGATACACAGCCACGTCCATCTGTCCTGAGCACGAGTTTAGCATCAGGCTCGTTAAACGTTGATCGTCATGTATTTGTCTGTGCATGTTTTTCTTTACTTTTAAAGGTCTGGTGCCCATCCACGTCCATTATTTGGCTGGCATACTGCACCGGTTTTCGTTAAAAATCTTTGTTTGTGTTCTGCTGAAAATGTTCTAACTCTCAAGCCCAGTGAATGTTCTTCATTGGGCATCTACAGATTTCTCACCAGTGGATCCTCTTGCAGTAAAAGGGTGCTGTTAGAATGAGAGTTTAAACAGCTGATAAAAACATCACAATAACCCACAAGTAATCACTCAATTAATGTTATGTGAAGTGAAAAGCTGTGTTTCAAAATCATAATTTAAGACGTTTTCATTCTGACGCCACCCATTCACTGTACAGGAACGATTGGTGATCAAATGATGTAATATAATTTCTCCAAATCTGTTCTGGTAAAGAAACAAACTCGTATACATCTTTTACGCCTTATGATAAATACACTTTAAGCTAATTTTAAATTGAACAATTCATTTAACAAAATGTATTTTTCAGATGCTACAATTGCCATAAAACCCGTTTTTACAATGTGATCTATTGTGTTTTAGTTTTTTTTTTATTTCCTTTGTTTGCTTTTTTTCTGACATCTAAAATAATTAATACCATATATTGAAAAATATTATTTATTAACAGGCCTATTGCTATTAGTATTATTTTAAGTCTGTCTTTAATTAACACTAAGTGGGTTAAAGGAATAGTTCACCCATAAATGAAAAATAAAAAATAAAAAAATTGCTGAAAATGTATTCACTCTCAAACCCAGTGAATGTTCTTCATTGGACATCTACAGACTTGTAGAAATTCAGCATTACTTCTCACTAATGGATTCTCTTGTAGTAAATGGGTGCCGTCAGAATGAGAGTCTAAACATCTGATAAAAACATAATCCACAAGTAATCCACACAACTCAATCAATTAATGTTGTGAAGTGTAAAAATCTGTGATTTTCAAAGAAACAAGATCATCATTTAATTTTTTCCTTTTGACGGCACCCATTCACTGCACAGGATTTATTGGTGAGCAAATAATTTAATGCCAAATTCCTCCAAATCTGTTCAAATCTGTCTACATCTTTTAAGGCTGATCTATTGTCTTTCAGTTTTTGTGTGTGTGTGTGTGTGTGTGTGTGTGTGTGTGTGTGTGTGTGTGTGTGTGTGTGTGTACCTGGTATTCATCACGTTGTGGGGACCAAATGTCCCCACAAGGATAGGAATACCAGTAGATTTTGACCTTGTGGGGACATTTCTCAGGTCCCCATTTCTCAGGTCCCCAGAAAGTACGGTTTGTACAGTATAAAAACCATTACGCCTATGGAATGTCCCCAAAAAACATGTAAACCCAACATGTGTGTGTGTGTGTGTGTGTGTGTGTGTTTGTTTTTGTGACATATCAGGACACAAATTTGTGTAATAACATGGGTATGACATAGGTATTACAAGGAGAGGGTGACTTATGAGGACATTGCCCATGTCCCCACTTTTCAAAAGGCTTATAAATCATACAGAATACGTTTTTTTGAGAATGTAAAGATATGCACAGTCTCCTGTGAGGGCTAGGTTTAGGTGTAGGGAAGGTGTAGGGTGATAGCAAATATCGTTTGTACAGTATAAAAACCATTACGTCTATGGAATGTCCCCACAATTCACAAAAACAAACATGTGTGTGTGTGTGTGTGTGTGTGTGTGTGTGTGTGTGTGTGTGTGTGTGTGTGTGTGTGTGTGTGTGTGTTTGTTTTTGTGACATATCAGGACACAAATTGGTGTAATAACATGGGTATGACATAGGTATTACAAGGAGAGGGTGACTTATGAGGACATTGCCCATGTCCCCACTTTTCAAAAGGCTTATAAATCATACAGAATACGTTTTTTTGAGAATGTAAAGATATGCACAGTCTCCTGTGAGGGCTAGGTTTAGGTGTAGGGAAGGTGTAGGGTGATAGCAAATATCGTTTGTACAGTATAAAAAACATTACGTCTATGGAATGTCCCCACAATTCACAAAAACAAACATGTGTGTGTGTGTGTGTGTGTGTGTTTTCCAATATACATTACACCATATACAGTGATTTACTATTCATTAAATCATTAATGAAATAAATTAGGCTAATTATTTACTAATCTTTATTGTACTAAGATCATTTACACAAATGTTTTATTAACATTTCAAAACATTAACTTTATTCTCAGGAAAGAGTGACTGCATTAAATGTGGAAGAGAAACGATCTCCCCTTATATATTTGAGAAAATGGCTGGGAAAGGATCATGCAAGTCGTGGAAAACAAGTATATTATGCCAAGGCACAACTCTCAAGAGTCTCATGGAGGTAAGAATATGAACTGATGCTTATTTGTCTTAGTACTCAAATGCATTTTCTCCTAAACTAAACTATTTCTTCAATTATGTAACTTAATGGTAGTCTTTCAAACAAAACAAAAAGCTACATTGTGCTTTTCTTACCTGTTTTTTTCTTTCTTTTTTTCAGATGAATATTTTGAAGACACCTGAATGTAATGGAAAATTTACCCTTCGTAAATGATGTGCTGTGCATTAATTATTTATAGCTCATGAATCCACATATTTGTTTTACTTTCAATAAAATCGGCCAAGTGTAAAATAAAGCTTCCCTGTTTAATTACTATGTTGCCTTCACCTGAAGAGGGCAGCAATGTTTTATAAGAAGCTCACTGACAGAACGTGGAAGTGAATTATAAATGCAGCATTATTACGTGCTCCGACAAACAGCATAACTGAAAACAGTGAGGTAAAGACCGATATATCCACCCTATTTTAGCATTAATTTAGCCATGGGGGGCGGGGGTTGTGTTGGTGGTTGGGGTCCTAGTTTTAGTATCAAAATATGTCATTTCCATACCAAATCTACACATCTTACAGTCACCGTTATGCATATTAATCATAAACACAGCTAAACACATCCTTCACAAAACTAATATCTACTACAGTTTTATCACAGGTAGAATGCAAATAGTTTTCATACAAGCATTTCAGCCAAATGGAATTTATGCAACAACCCACGACAACAAAATCAGCCCAATTCCGTGGGGAAAATGCGGATTTCCTACATCCAACACGAGCTGCATCATTCCAAAGCGATTTAAATATTCCGCATATTGATAGATGATTCACGAAAATTATATTTAATATTAGAATGTTTGCGGGAGCGGGAATTAAAAAAAATATTCCCGCGCGATTTTTAATACAAAAACGCAGACAATGAACGGTGACTGTAGAAAGCAAAAGCCGAATCCCGGACATATTGGGCGATTTAGGAATCCCGGCCGGACGCAGTTTTTTAAGTCCAAAAAGAGGACATGTCTAGGGAAAAGAGGACGTGTGGTCACCCTAAAATACAAGAAAGTACTTACGCATTGCAAGTAAGTTGGAAATCTCTCTTGTTATAATATCAAAAGCTGTTAAATAAGGGTTTTCTCATCCCATTTATGCATATAAAAAACTTGAAAGTGAATTATTACATCAATAGTGAACTGTCATTTTTCATAAGATAATTCCATAATAAACATTCATAATTAGTTTTTATTGCTTGAAAATTTATATATATATATATATATATATATATATATATATATATATATATATATATATATATGTACACACACACACACACACACACACACACACACACACACACACACACACACATACATAACACTGCTCTGACAATCTATTTTATTTAAATATAATTACAATATCTTGATAAGCCAAAAAGTTCAATTCTTTTGTGAACGTTTTCTGATATATTATAGTTTTATTTTTACTCTTTGCAAATGCACTGAACCAGGAAGCAGCTTTCAGTTTCCTTTCTGTGAGAGTGGGAGGGGAGATATTACAGCACAGACAACTCAACATGGAGGAGCCCGTTCACTTCCTGCTGTTCAAATAATGCTTTAGATATGACAGCCTTCTACATGAAATGACTCTTCCAGTGCATTCCAGAATCTGACTGACATCAAGTGATAAAATAGAGGAGAATGAAGAAACAAAGCTGTAAGAAGAGACGGTCGACGAGGTTGTCCTCCCATTCTAAATCTAAGAAGAAGAAACAAGTCAAGAAACAAAACCGTCACGGTGAGTCCAGAAAGTATTTTTTACTAATATAATGACAAAACACTGATGAATCAAGTATGCACAATGTACACTGCCTAATATATCATTGAGAAGTTTTTTCTTCTACACCTAACTGATTTTGATTTAACTTGTTTCAGAATCATCCGCAAGTCAAAAAATCACTCAAAACAAATCTCAACTTCCTGTTACATGTGGCTATAAAGAAGGTGTCCTGTATTTGAAGAAATATTCTCATAGTAGGTGCAGAAACATTTCTACATGTTGAAGAATTGAGTAATGTGTATGAAGAGCTAGACATTTTTGAATGACTTAAGATCTAGACGCTCCAAAACATATTATTCCAGTAGTGGTTGAATAAATAGATTTTCTGTCTTTAGAGCAGAAGTGCATCTTCAGTGAGGAACAATGGTTCAAGCCCACTGAGTTTGAGAGGTTTGGGATGAAGGAGAAGAACAAAAAGTGGAGGACCAGCATCCTTTGCAAAGGGATTCCACTCCAGAATCTCATAGAGGTAAGTAAGACTGCTAATAATATTATAAAATAACTATGACAAAATCTAACTTTGTTCTTTTTCCGTTCATAGGATGGATTTCTTCCAGCTACAAACTTTAAAAAAAGCAGTGTCCAGGATGCAAAGGTTTGGCTGCTTTTCCATCATTGTAGATTGGATTTGATGGAAGACTTAACCTTTCTAGGATGAAGCTTTCAAATGTGACTTAAGAATGATCGAGATGTTCATCAAAATGTCTCCTTTTGTGTTCTGCAGAAGAAAAAAAGCCATGTGGGTTTGAAAAAACAGGGTGAGTAAGGACTCATTTTGTTTCTTTTTTGGAGGAATATTTCAACAGTTATTTACTATAAGAAAGACTTTAAGAAATACTTTTGCGAAAGTATTCATTTTTTTCACATTTTGTTATGTTGCTGCCTTATGTTAAACTGCTTTTTATTAAAAATTAATGATTCCAAATGATTCCATTCCATAAGTATTCATACCCTTATCTGGGACAGTTGAAATTTAGCTCAGGATCATTCATACTGCTTGTAGATGTTACTCCACTGCATCAAGCCACACATCTGGGGAAGAGTTCAGAAAAAAAAATCTGCTGCATTAAAGGTTCACAAAAGCATGTAGTCAACATTACCCTTAATGGAAGAAGTTTGAAACAACCACGACTCTTCCTAGAGCTGGCCTCCTGGTCAAACTGAGCAATTGATGGAGAAGGGCCTTAGTTAGACTAGTGACCAAGAAGCTGATGGTCACTCTAGTTAAGCTCCATGATCGTATATGGGGATGGAAGATACTTACACAAGGACAAACATCACTGTAACACTCTATCGATCTGGGCTTTATAGTGGTGTGGCAAGACCTAATTCTCTCCACATGAAAACACTTGGAATTTGCAACAAAAAGCACCTAAAGGACCCGCAGACTGTAAGAAACAGGATTCTGGTCTAAGTAACCACAATTCCAACCATCATTTTTAAAGAAAACCAGGCACTGCTCATCACCTGCAGAGTACCATCACAACATTAAAGTGTGGTGGTAGCAACCTCATGCTATTTTTCAGTGGCAGGGACTAAGGGACTTATCAGAGTAGAAGGAAAGTTCAATGCACCAAAATATTGAGATTAAGAGAGAGCAAGAATGGCTTAGACAACTCTGTGAATGTCCTTGTGTGGTTCAGCCAGTGCCTGGGCTTGAACCCTATCAAACATTTCTGGAGAAACCTGAAAATGTCTGCCAGACCCTATCCAAGCCGACAGAGCTTTAGCGGTGAAGAGGTGAGGTGGAGAATGGCAGATAATTGATGTGCAAAGCTTGTGCATCATACCCGAAAAGAGTACTGCGTTAAGGGTATGATTACTTATGCAATGTAATTATTTCAGTGATTTTATTTTTAAGAAAGTTGTGACAATTCTGTTTTTGCTTTATCATTATGGTGCATGGAGTGTAGATTGATGTGGAAAAAAGTCATTTAAAGCAGTTTAACATTAGCCAGCAACAAAATGTGGGGGAAAAAAAATCAAGGGGTGTGAATACTTTTGCAAGGCACCGTATATTCTGTTTAGTGAATATTTGTGTATTTGTTGTAGAATCACATGAAAAGGTCGAAGACAATCAAGTCAGTGATGATGATGATGCTGTTGCTGCTGCTGATGATGCTGTTGACATGAGCGTGTTTGAAGATCCAGTCCTACCTGTTACCTGCGGCTCTCATTCTGGAAGTCTACACAAATATCGATTTTCCTCAGGTGTGGGAATGCTTTTATAACAGTTGGCATGATTATTAATAGGTTTACATACACAGCAATAAACATTTTAAAGACAAGTTAGCTGTTTCTCAGAAGCCAGGCTCATTGGAAATATGTGACTCTGCCTACATTTTTGCAAAACCTTGTTAAGTGTCACAAATCCGGTCCATGGCTTATCGTCCGCTCACAAGCAGTGGTCGCCTTGCCACTATATTGACATTCACAGTACACAGACTGTTGCATTACACCACAGACTACATCTCCCAGCACCCACTGCACTAATTAAACCTACACAGCTGCCATCAGTCAGAACTTGCATAAATACCAGGCCTTTCCCCATTGTACTGGGTCGAGTATTCTGTCTCAGAGTGAGAAGCGGGCGGATCCATATGCAAGCTTTTACTGGGACTAGGGGTGGCACGGTACATGAAAAACGTTCGGTTCGCTTGTCTCGGTTCGGTGCGTGTGTGCCTCAGACGGTTCAACGGATGCGCAATGTAGCCTCGTGCACGTAGTGCGTGTCTTTTTTGTGGGAAACAAGAGGTGTGTGTGGACATACAGACAGTAAAAGTGGAGTGCTGCAGGTTACGTCACGTGTAGAAATGGCAAGTGGGAGAGATAAGGAAGGCCGCCCGGAGTTGGAGGATGCGCCAGCATCGTATAAGGGGCCGTTCTCATGTAGCGTCTTTTGCGCGCTGAAGTTCGTTATTTCAAATGTAGACGCGCAGTATGCGCGCTCATAATGGAAGCGACGCGGTCGTGTCCGCGCCTCATCGAGATTAAACCATCCAAAGACTATAGAATACCCTTAAAGGGACTTTGAAACATCTCAACTTTTCAGAATGCCGCAAACTCACCGCAGGTCATGTGACATGAACCAACCAATCACTTGTTTAAAAGACTTAGACTTAAAAGATTTCCTCTCTCTCTTTTTTTTTTTTTAAAGATAAAATTTTTGTAAGAGCTACACTGAAGTTGGCAGTTTAATAAATGTAAGCTAATTCTTCAGTTCAATCTTTATGTGCTAAAAGGCACATACATTCCTGTAGAGATAGCATGTGCTATAGTAATTATGGTAAATACCAAAATCCGACATCGAAATTGCACATGAACACCCACTCACGTTGTAGTTTCCACTGGAAAGCTCGATATTTTTTATGATACCCGAGTTGCCGAGATGGGATAAACTTTGACCTTTCAACATGGCGGACAGCAACGAAACTATACTGAATGGTAAACATTGCATGATGTTAAAAGTAAAAAAAACTTATATAGGCTATACTTATATAGGCTTATATAAAAACTTACATAGGCTAGCTAAAACAGAACCATTAGTTAGTGTTGTCTTTAAAAAAACTATACTATTCATGATCAATAAGATATACAGCCTATTATTTATCGTTTGCGTTTTGATCTTCCTGTAGCAGATGCATTAGGGAGTTTATAACCGTTTTAAAACCTTTACCCAAGTAGCATGTGAGGACAAATTCCGAGTCCGCCATGTTTCTCTTCACTACGACAACAAAAGCACCTGAACACGACACACTGGTAATTTCCACTTCACAGGTGGAAAGCATCATCTTTCCCATATCACATGAAGGCAGCAATAGTTATAGGCAGAGTAGACGACAACAATGAGGTATATAAAGTACAAGTAATAGGAGTAATCTGTAAGCAGGTGAGGAATCCGTAGGCAGGCGGCTGGCGGAAGGCTTAACAAACTAGACAGGGAATCAAAACATAAATGGCAAGACTAGAACTAGAAACAAGAAAGCGAGGAAATGGCTCTGTAAAACATGCTAACGCTAGGAGAGCATTAAAGTGCATATTGCAGGTTAAAAAAAATTCGAGATAAACATATATTCGTGAATGAAAATACTATACGAACCGTTAATGCACTATTAGAAAATATTTTACAAGACCTAAGGGCACAAATTTAGAAGACAAAGTGACGGTTTCCTTGACCGCTCTCAAAAACAACTTTTTTTTCCACACCGCGTCATATGACGTCACGAGAGGGAGTCGTTCGCCAAGCTCTGTTGCTATTCAGTAGGAGCAGTCGTGAGTTAGTGTGTTTTCAGTAGTTATTTTTTATTTCAATTGATCGTCGTCATGGTAAATTATTGTGTTTATGGAGGCTGCACAAACTCCAGCCTGTCAGGACATCGTGTCCACGTGTTTACTTACAATAAAAAGAACGGTGCTATCTTCCGTATATGGGTGCGTTTGTGCGGATGAAGTGACTGGCCTATACTAATGCACCTGCTTCGAAAAACGCGTTCACTTTACTCTGGAGGATTATCATCCCGGCGATATGATGCAATTCAACATGAGATGCTGAAGCAAGAACCAAGTGAGGCTCAGAGCCGGTACAGTTCCTTCGGTGCACACAGCAGCTTCATCGGGTCCGCTGTCAGACTGTGGTTCGTCCGAAGCCATCAGAGATGCAGCTCGACGAAAACGTGAACTGCACCGTAAGTTTGTTTTTCTTCTCATAACTTCTCCTAAATACCAAATCCGTGAACATATTTATTTAAATAATGAGACAACGAGATGTGTAAAAGTTTTTGTAAAGCACCGTAGCTAGCTTGTAAGCATTAGCAATATCATTTTAAGAACCGTGTAAAAACGGTAGGAGAAGGCATTACTGGTCAGTTACCCTCAGTTTGTTAATATAATAATCATCAAGTCTAGTTACAGCTTGGTCACATTGTTTGCACAGCTAATTTGTAATTTATTGTCATGTGTTGTGTTTATAGGGCTTTGGGAGACATTGCAAGACATGAGGCTGTGTGAAGATCTGAAGCAGTGGAGCCAGCTGTTATTAACCACCTCTAAAATAACACATTAGTGTGATACCCACACTGAAAATATTTTTCTTTCAGTAGTATATGTTTTGTACATCTACATGTATATATTAACAGTTGCAATGTTGTGTTTTAAGTTGGGTATTAACAGTACTATGAAATAATATTTATGATTTATTGCTGTATAAATGAAACTGAATTGAATTAGCCCCAAATGCAGATCTGCTTGATATATATGTTGTACACTTCATATAAAAAATGTATACAGTAAGACAATTTGTGATTGTGATTATTTTTTATTGTTTGTCACCAAAATGGGGCCATTCAAAACCTTTATAAAGTAATCCTTCCTCTGTAAACTGTCTAATAGCTGACACAACACATGCAGGTAAGGGCTTCCTGATGAATACCAGCAGACAACTTGACTGTATGCTGTCAATATTAATTGTCTTATACCAATGGCATCAAAAAGTTTTACTGTACATGTATTTGTCACCTAAATATAGTCAAACTGTAATTGAGATTAAATTTTACTGTTTATTTGTACGTACAAGTATTTAGCTCAGAGTAATAAATGATCTCTACCATAAACTTACTCATGTCTGCTGGCCTGGAGATGCATTTAAGCTGTATGTAGAACCTATTTTGATTTCAGACAGCAAGCCTCAAAGCCTGGGTGCAGAGTCAGAGACAGCACATCAAGTTTGGGGGTATTTCCCATATAAGCATATAATGAAACAAAAAGGTGTTTATCTCTCTCTCTCTCGCGCGCGCGCGCGGTAATAAAAACCCGCTATATCACGTAACTTTTGCGTCGGATATTAATGAGTATGACACGCTTGATCAACGATCATTCGTTTGTGTTACTGGTAAGTAGAATTCAATACTTTTAGATGACAAATGCTATGATTTTGCCCGATTAGATATCGTCAGCTAACACTGATCTCTCACAGACACCTGCCCTGTTCTCCTCACACCACAACTTTATTTGTCTCCTCTGACCGCTGTTCTGTTTAATCCTGGCATGTCCCTGCTCTCTTGGCCACATAGCAGGCTCATATTTGTGTGTGTGGTTCGTCATACAAGTGTAAATAAACATTTTAAATGTTCTCTGCGTCCGAACAGTCATTGCGATCCATTGTTTTCCTATGGTTTACATTGACCGCTCTCCCTCTCGTTACGTCACTACCGGTTTGCCCGTTTTTCAGATGCGGAAGTAAAATTCTCTCACAAAAACGTCTCTAGAAGCCTTAATAGCTTATTTTGAAGTATATTTTAAAGAAAATCTGGTTCCTACATTATTTTTCTATTCATCAATTCACCGGAGTCTCTAACCTGCAATATGCACTTTAAACACTATGAAATACTTGACCCGTACAATGAGAAAGGCCTGGTATTTATGCAAGTTCTGACTGGTGGCAGCTGTGTAGGTGTAATTAGTGCAGTGGGTGCTGGGAGATGTAGTCTGGTGTAATGCAACAGTCTGTGAACTGTGAATGTCAATATAGTGGCAAGGCGACCTCTGGTGGTGAGCGGGCAATAAGCGACGGACCGGATTTGTGACACTTAGGGTATTTCGCTGCACTTTTTAGATGACACCTTTAGGGGCGCTATTAGGGTATTTGTAGGCAGAGTCCCAAATCGCTTTTTCTCTCATGCATTGACAATAAATGTAAATGCACTGCTTAACTGTAGTGATACAAGACTGTTGCACTCAGTATTGCCTTTATCTCAGGGAGTTGTGGGAGATGCATAAGAACAGAGAACTCCTGGCTGACACCTGAGGATTTTAGCAGATTGAGCAAACCAGATGGAATATGGAAGAAACACATTGTGTCTCATGGAATGCCTCTTGGGAAACTTATAACGGTAAAAAATTATTATTATTTTTTTAATATTTTGATTCAATTTTGAGAAACAAACAGTGGCTAGCAGTGATGAGGTCCTTTGACATTGTTTTACATCTGTATTAAATCCTACAAAAACCTGTGAGAAGTTCAGAGATTACACATGATTACACCTGATGTTTGCACTGTTGCACTGCATTTTAATTCAATCAGTTTTGTTTTTATTGGGTTCGTAAGTGTTTATATACTTTATCATTTACTCACGTTGTTCCAAACCTAAATTAATTTCTTTCTCTGTTGAATGTTGGTAACCAAACAATCAATGGTAGCCATTGACTTCCATGGCATTTTTCTTTTGCATGAATAAATGCTGTCTGTTGGCATGGCAGGGTCTGATCAAATGTTTTTTTCACATGTGATGTGTTTTCATGTACTTTCAGAAAAGTGTTTTGGAACCACATGCAGCAAACTGTGATTGTGGGATCTGCCAAGAACCGGATCAGAACCTGGTAAGACATCATTACTCACATTTACAAACCACCAGACCATCAGAACTCATTACAACTACTGACATTTGAAATTATTTCTACAATATGCTTGATAACAATATGGTTTATTTCTGAACGAACTCTTATCCCAGAAGAATGATGACATGTGTTTCGTGTGTGACTCTGAGGGAGATCTCGTGTGTTGTGATGATTGTCCACGAGCTTTCCATTCACGCTGTCACATACCAGCTGTAAATGAAGATTTGCCTGGGTAAGAGAGAGAGAAAGAGAGAAATCATGCTGGATTTGACATACTTAATATGTAATTTGTGTAATATTGTGTGTTTTGTTTGGACAGAAGCAAGTGGAGCTGCACATTTTGTGTGATGAAGAATGTGGAAAGTTTTAGTCAAAACGCTCAACAGGATGTTTGGAGCAGTCCAGTCTCTCAGTACACACTGGTAAATTTTATGCAACTTTAAGCCCATTCAGTGAAAGTCAGGGGGGTCCAACACAACATTTCTTTCATTGTATAAGCAAATAAAGAACACTCACATGTATGTTTGTTGTTTGTTCTAGCACTGCCAATACCTGCTGTTACATCTGCTACGTGAGAGCAAGACTGACCCCTGCAACAATGTAAATCTCATCTGCCCTTTTTTCCTCTGTCCTGTTCTGGATCATTTAAATATTTAAAGCACTTATATGCATGCATGTGATGTCTGCACTGCTGGTGTCCAGGTTTCAAGACACAGTGAGAACATCTGTGGTCCCATGATGCTGGGCAGAGTGAAGAGGAACTTGGAGAATAATGATTGTAAAACAGTGCAAGAATTTATCAATGATATTGAATACGTTTTCCACCTCTGCACCGCCAACAGGGTGAGTTTGGAAATGTAACTAACTAATCAGTTTACATGTCTTATTTCCATTAACTAAATTCATTTTTTTTTTTTTTTTCATTTCTTTACCTGTAGGATAATGACTTCAATAGAATGACCTCTAGGCTGAAGGAACTGCTTGAAACTGTTTTTAAGCCACTGTAACATCACGCCTTAAAAAGAAGTCCTTTGTTAGAACTGATGGTACTGTTTGTGTGTATTGTACAGAATTTACAGATTTTTTTTTTAAATAAAAATATTAAGGCAACATAACAAATGTGTTCAGTTATAAACAGTTACTAAAAAGTACTTACACTGCATTAAACTCACCATCTTTTGCAATAAATAAAATGCCGGTTTTAGTTCAAAATATGTATGATCAGCTGCTGTTTTCTCACCGCTGTCATTTTCTTTGTGTGTATATTTCATTGTTGAGAAGCACACAGCACATATTTATATATTTATCTAAATGCCACTCTCAGCGGTGTCAGCAAAGTGTTCCCTTTTTTCCGTAAACATATTTACAGCATATAACTGTAAAATATTTTATTATTTTATGAATTTTTTGTTCTTCTCTCGAGCAATGTATTATAAAACAATAGATATATTGTTGTACTGTAAAATTTATCATATTTGGATTGTCACATTTTTATTTATTGTAAAACTATGTACTATGTACAGATTGTGAGATGAATGTATTTCAACAGTTTTTTGATATTTAGTTGATTTTTTATATTGAACCTTTTATTAATGTGCATGTTTATACACGAATACAAAATGATTAACATTAAAAACCACCTCTTGCAGCGATGAGATTCGATTATTAACCAGGGGGTTAATAACGGCCTCCTGAAGCGAATCAATGTGTTTGTATAAAAATAAAAAAATATGACGTAAGTGTAGCTTTAGAGTTTTGTTTACAGAAGCAAAGGAAGCACAGTTTGTTTAGCAATTTTTATTCAAAATTTTAAATATGGATATTTTGTACGCAAACACATTAATTTACTTCAGAAGGCCTTTATTAATTGCCCAAAGCTGGGTGGAGCACATTTTATGATGGATGGATGCACTGTATTGGACTTCTCTAGGACTACTAAACAGCCATTCATTGTCATTACAGTTTTCTTCAGGTTTTTGTTTAGCGCTTTTTTGTGTTTATATGTTATATTTTCATTTAAATTAGCTTTTTTGCTATCTTTTTTTAAAAATGCCATAACTATGTTTAATTGCTATTCCTTTCTGATTATTATTAAATGTTACATTTATTACTTTAATATATTTTTCAACAGTGCTATGATTTCATCTATATGATGTTTTAAGTTTACAGATGAAATGGCTTTTTATGAATTTCTCTTGATTTGATGTTTTCACCTTTAATGAGGACTAATTAAAGGAGTACATAGTTCACTTCCAGAACAAAAATTTACAGATAATGTACTCGCCCTCTTGTCATCCAAGATGTTTGTGTCTTTCTTTCTTCAGTCGTAAAGAAATGGTGTTTTTTGAGGAAAATATTTCAGGATTTCTCTCCATATAATGGACTTCTATGGTGCCCTGAGTTTGAACTTCCAAAATGCAGTTTAAAATGGCTCTAAACGATCACAGCCAAGGAAAGAAGGACCTTATCTAGCAAAACGATCGGTTATTTTCCAAAAAAAAAAAATACAGTTTAGATACAAAGGATCTTTACTCTGTGTGGAGATTAAAAAGTGTATAAATTGTAATTGTTTTTCAAAAATAACCGATCGTTTCGCTAGATAAGACCCTTCTTCCTCGGCTGGGATCATTTAGAGCCCTTTGAAGCTGCATTTAAACTGCATTTTGGAATTCAGCACCATAGAAGTCCATTATATGGAGAGAAATCCTGAAAAGTTTTCCTCAAGAAACATAATTTCTTTATGACTGAAGAAAGAAAGACATGAACATCTTGGACGACAAGGGGGTGAGTACCTTATCTGTAAGTTTTTGTTCTGGAAGTGAACAACTCCTTTAAGGACTGTGTAATTTTTTATATGAAACAAAAGTTAAATGTGTTACAGGGACAATGATATAAATTATAAACAAAGTATGAAAATATCCAGCTTTCATGTTATCAGGTTTTTAACAATAAAAAAGAACAAAAAAATAAATTTTTACAAAGAGGGTGTTTTAGCCCACCTATGCCCCCCAGTCCGACAAAGCAATTTGCTAAACATTTAAAGCAAAATCAGAGTACAGACAGTTTTAGCTGAAAATGAAAAAGAATATAATCAATAATTATGAATTAAAAATTATAATAGCCAATTTGAAACATTTTGTTAGCTGATGCTAGCTGGCTAACTAGCTACCTGACGTTAACTTGAGGTAATTTCTAAATATAAAAATTCAAATATTTTTATTCAACCAACTAGTGAGAATGAATTTGATGAAAAAACAAAGGATTTGATGTTCAGAGCAGAATAACTGCTGTAATTGCCTATTGCTTCCTGGGGGGCGTTTTACCCCACTGACTATGTTTGAGAAAAAACATGCAATGTTTTCATATCATATACAGTAGGCTATATGTGATGTTCTTGATGAACAAGCTTAAAAACTTTTTTCCTTACTGCTAAAAATTTAATAATTTACTGTGAAATCCGTACTGTGTATCACCAGTGTAAGTTTCACGGTGACTTGTCAATGTACTCCCATAGTTACCATAAAAATGTATCTTAATTTCATTTTGTGGTTATTTTTGAAAAAAAAAAAAAAACAGTAGGGGGCGTTTCCCCCCACTCTACCCTGTTTGCTAATAGGCTTAATCTACAAAACTGTTCTCGAAATCTGAGCAAGGTAAATTTTTCACAGGACTCTCCTTTGATTCTAAAAGGATACAAGACCGAAAGTTTGACAAAGGTGAGCTACTACTTTTCAAGTAGCACGCGCTTTCTCATGTCTTCCACAAAAAGCTGTACAATTCACGTCGCTTCGGCCTTACTAGCATTCGTTTATTGATCTCTTTATTGAATAAAGTAAATATTGTGATATCAGAGAGATTTGACACGTGAGAGTTAACCAAAAAATTTTTTGTTTAGCTGCCAACAAGACGAGCTATTTGGACATAGGCAATATAACATTGTTAAATATAGACGACAGTCGCTGTGCTTATGTTTTTGTCTCCTTTTTATGTATATATTTTTTGCTTTACATACACACTCGTAGATAATGGAAAAAGCCCTCCTGGTCCACTTACTGCTGTTTAAATAATTATGGTTTTAGCCTACTGTATATTTCCAGTAATTTGTAATGTCAGCTTCTGATTCTCTGAGTATGTCCTATTGTGTGCTCGAATATTTATATTTTGAAAGATTGAAAGGTAAGTTTGCATTAAAGTAAAAGCGCACGAAAAAAAAGGGTGATGATGTCTCTGTACAGGAAAGGTTTCATTTCACTTGCTGCAAGTTTCATTTCTGCCTCAGTGCTTGGCTGTGCCCAATGAAGTGAGACAGTTTCAGTTTATCCTTAGGTTTCATCATCATCAGACGGTACGTTGGTTATGCTACTATCAATTAACTTTATTAGTCTGGGTGGATCTGTGGTAAAACATTGTTTTGTTTACAGTATATTAGGGTAATATTTAAACATTTTTGGAATAATAAAAGTTAGAATAAGGGCATGATCTGTCGCTCGTGCGCTTTTGTATCCTCACAGCCATTATTTTTTAAATAATAAATGCGACATAAATGCAGAAACTACATACAACTATATAATAGATATGACAGTTCCAAAGCCACCTGTACAGGTTTCTAATCTGGCTAAATTTCCTTTTATTAAATTGGGAGGCATTAGTTAAAATCTTTGTCAATAATTGTTGATGATATTTGTGTTTAATGTCTGAAACTAGTATAGCAGGTCCAACAATCTGCTTTCATTAGGTCATTCTCATTCACAAAAAAACAAACAGCGCAATTCATCAACACACTGTGAAGAACACAAATAAATTACCCTGCTACCAATGAAAATGAAGGAAGCTCAGGTTGCCCTTGTTTTATTTGCCTGTGTGGGAGTGGTTATGGGATAGGTAAAGCTTATTGTAATAGACTAAACCAGGAAGATCTTACAATATTTCAGTTGGCTACATGGTGAAGGTAAGATGAAAGGTGCGTTGTGTCACAGAATATTATGCTATTGCTATTAATAATGTGAAATGAAAGTGAAAGTTAAATAAACATTTTTTAAATTATGTCACAATAGGTTTTATACATTAAATGTTGTCATTGACTTTTTTAATTGTACAGAAGTGGCATTTCCTGAAGAGCTAGAGATGCCAGAGAGATTTCTGTTGATCTGGATTACCATAGCATTCATATCATGTGGCATAATAATGCATGCAACTTCACATAACCTTTTAATAAATCTACTATTATGTTTATGTGTATCACACTCACTTTTATGTCATCAGTTCAGTTCTAGATTTCACTTTTTTTTTTTTTTTGCTTCACCTTCTCAGTGAGGTGCTCTTTGATGCAGTTATTCTCATTAATGCTGGACAGGGATCAGTTTGACCTACTGTAGGACATACGTATCATGGGTAAGCAAAAAAGTCTATAATCATCATCTTAATGCTGAATATGAACACATATATGTCTTTACACATACTAAATTACAATTTTTTACAGGTTCTCACTTCTCAAAGACTGATCACAAAGACAGTGTGGAAACTTCTGCACATTGTCAGGAATCGGAACAAAGGAAAAGAAAGAGTAATGAGTCGTTCCAAGAAAGTAAGTGCAGTTTCTTTTAATTTACATATTGTTTTAATGCATACCAGGAAGCAGGGTCATAGACTCATTTACAGTGACAGGTATCACAATTATTAAACAGGTTAAACAGGTTGTATTTCGTAAATGAAACTCCTTTCTAAATAGCTCATTTACATAATACATAAATGCAACAATCATTCAAGACCTTTAGATTCAGGAATTCAGATAGCTGAGCAGTACGTTGAGCAATTGTAATTGGCCTATATTCATAAGACTTATGTAAAACCATATATGTGTAAAATATAAAAAGCCTTTAAAAATGGCTATAATAAATAAAAAAAGTCCAATGACCGCACACCAACGTGTTGCAGCTAACCCTTCATCAGGGTATGCAAAAACAAACAAAACAAAACAGTTCTTTATCAATGACAAAATATGTTCAACACACAACACAATCACCAATACCAATATTAATAACATTATGAAAATATATTTAGTCAATAGTAATAGTAACAATAGTTTGTTTTGTTGATTTTAGATATATTGTGTCTGATTGATGTTGTTGATGATTTGTATTTCCTTTCTTACGTTTTGATCTAGTCAGGTGATCATGTCATGTGATTAATTGATCGCGGTGTTGTGCGGTTATTAGAGATTTATGCTTTTAATTTGTTTTTAATATTAAATCCAACAGCTTTTTATATTTCACCCATCCTGTCTTGGCTTTACATTTATATTCTTATGAGCTGGATTATCCCTTAACCGAAAGCCACCAGGACTTGTTTGCATTTTTTGTTTTAAGTAATTGGTTTAATTTCTGTTGCAGCAAATATCAAAAGACAAAGAAGTGATTTTGCACCAGAAAGTAAGTGCAACTGTATGACCAAACATCTGATATTTCCTTTTTTCATCAGAGTAAAGTCCAATATATTATGAAATATTTTTGTAAAAACGTCATTTTTATAAATAATTTCTGAAGATTATCATTTCATGTCTTTCTCAACTATTTTGGAATTTTTATTTTTAGGCACTACATTTCAAATGAAACCTGGCAATAATCAGGTAAATCAAATTTTATCTCACAAATACAATATATACAAGCAGATTATGAAATTAAAATGATGTATAAAACCAGAAAAATTGATTGATGCATACATATTCCTCTCCCACTGACAATACAGTCGATTTTGAAACTAACTTATATGGGCCAATTGGTTTAACAGTTGGAAACATCTTCAAAAAAAGGGATTTTTTCCACAAATTTGTATGTATGCAAAATAAAACTGTAGAACATCCAAGGTACACACCTCTAGTACTTGTGGAGTTTTAGAAAGTTTTAAAATATGTGACCCTGGACCACAAAACCAGTCATAAGGTTAAATTTGACAAAACTGAGATTTATACATCATATGAAACTTAATAAATAAGCTTTCTATTGATGTATGGTTTGTTAGGATAGGACAATATTTGGCTGAGATACATCTATTTGAAATCAGAAATCTGAGGATGCAAAAAAATCGAAAAGACTGAGAAACTCACCTTTAAAGTTGTCCAAATTAGGTTCTTAACAATGCATATTACAAATCAAAAATTACATTTTGATATGTTTACAGTAGGAATTTTACAAAAAATCTTCATGGAACATGAACTTTACTTAATTTCCTAATGATTTTTGGCATAAAAGAAAAATCTAAAATTTTGACCCATGCAATGAATTTTTGGCTATTGCTACAAATATACCCCAGCGACTTAAGACTGGTTTTGTGGTCCAGGGTCACATATGTCCCCAAATTTGTCACTACCGAAATACAGAAATATATAATTTAATAAGAAGGGTTATACTGACCTATTAAGATTTTGCTTACATCTTCCTTGCAAATATATTTCTTTCTATTTTACTATCAGAATCAGAAGTTTTCCAAGTAAATCAATATTAATTACATTTTTATAAATAAGTGTGATTAATGAGATTTTGAGTTGTATTTTGAATCCAATTTTTCATTGTAAAAGCCAAAACGTTGACCATATTTCAAAGTTAAGGATTCATTAGTTTGAATATATATTGAACCAAACACTATCACATCATCTTAGTTGATAATTCAGTATTTTTTTTTTATTTTTGACAAAACATCCCATGCTTCGGTAGTTCGGTAGCACATTTTCGGTAGTGACAGTAGTTTTGGTAGCGAGCACATCACATCACAGAATTTTAACTCACTAAAACACTACTAAAACATATTAAAATACCAAACATTCGCATATACTGTACTAAGATTTTGTTAATTTCCCCCAAATAAAAGATTGTGTTTCCTTTTGTCACTACCGAAATAATGATGACATGATTTGGTTGTGTTTGTTTCAGTAGTGACAATATTAGGGAATAACACCCAAAAAACAAGTTTGTCACTACCAAAACTTCACCAATTGTGACAATTTTAGATACTTTCGAGCCTACTTCAAAGATGCTAATCAGCACATAGTTAGCTAGCACAGTTCTGAACAGTTTTACACATATAAAAAATACACTTTATGGAGTAACACCCAAAAAAGTGTGCTTAACTGCAGGAAAAAAAGTTTTTCGGTAGTGACGTTCCTTAAAGTTACAGATTTCCAGATATTTGAAACCAATTTACCTCAAAATTATGGGGCCCAGCCACCATGTAGATATGAGACAGGGGACACATAAATATTTCCTAAATTTAGGCGTGTAGTTAAAAGCAGTCTCAGACAATGGACTAAAACATACACTGTTCCGATAAAGACATGAAAAATGTGGGAGATAGATAATTGTGTAGAATGGCCTATATAGTATGCGCTCTTTGATTAGACTTTATTTCACATAAATTGAATACATTTAAAGTGATTTGATTAAATATGAATATGAGATATGAAAAGCTCTTTTCTAATTTATCAGGGAAAAGACAATGAACATGGAATGGTGGGGCTAGACCACTTTGAAGACAAGGAAAGATGTAAGCGGGATAACATCAATCAACTTGTTGGTAGGCTTAATCTCCTGGGCAAGTACCGTAGCAAACTAAAGTCACAAGCCTTTCTGCAAGTATCTGCACCTTCATTACAGAGGCATGAACCTTGTGAGGAGAGTGACTTGGTTCAAACTTATATTCAAAGACTCCTGATGACAGATTACAGAGCAAGATACATCCCAATAAAAGAAAAACCCAGTAAGGTGTACAACACACAAAGAACCGTGGTGTTAGATACAGGAAAGACCAATGCTTTTGAGAAAATTTTCAAGAGATCTGCTCCCGTAAATGAACAGAGTAGTAGACAGCCCATTCACCCGATGGACATTCAGATGATAGTGTACCTCTATGCAGATCATTTCCTTCGTCAGCTCATAGTAACAAAACTCTCACAGTGTCAATATGCTCTTCCTCTGCTCGTGCCCAGTCCATTCACCCAAGAGATTGAATTTCCCCTGTGGACCTTCCGACAAATCAAGAAAAGCTGGAAGTCACACAAAAGAAATGTCAGCAAAAACCAAACAATCCACCAGGCTGAGACACCTATGATTGCATTTTTTAGGTTTTCGGAAGTTTCTGCATCCAAATCTGAATTAATGAACAGCCTGATCAATGAACGGCATAACACATTTTTTCACAGACACTGTTGTGGAAGCAGCAAATCCCGTCTGTTGATGGATGGAGTGGTTGAGATCGCCTGGTACTGTCCGTCTGGAGATAAAAACGATAAATTCGCAGACTGTGTTGCATTCTGTAATCTTCATGGTGATGCTCAATCTAATGAGACACAGCTAAAAATTCTGACTAAAGAGTCTTCAATAAATGTAGTGCTTTTGCCAAATCTTGATAGGAGTGACAAAAGTGTGGCAATGGTGGAAAAGCTCTACAGCAGCAGAAAGCCTCTCATTTGCCTTCTGACTGAAGATGACTCAGGCGTTTCCAAGCTGCAGGAAGGCAAATATAAAATTGGGCTGAAACAAAGAAATAAATCAGATATATCTGAGGATGTCAGAAGAGCCATCAAAGAGTGCCTCTCAAAATCACTGTCAGTTTTTAAACTTATGAATATAGGCAAACACACAGGAATCAAAGTAGACGAGAATGATGATGACTGCAGGAGAGGGAAGGAGACAGCAGAGTGGATGGTGAAACTACTGGATGGAAAGGAGCTGTCCAAAATCAAAGAAACATTTCTGCCTTGTCAGGGAAAACTGTGGCACGACTGGTGTCTAAAGAACAAAGAACTACGTCGACCTCAAGGGGATAACATTGAAATGCACAATAGCAAAAAACAAACAGAAATGCACAAAATCCGTGAGCTGCAGAAAGCATCTGGCCTCAGTCATTTTATGAAGTTGTTTACAGATAAAATGGATTCCAGAAATGTTGACGAGAAGATTTATTTCCTTAAATGGCTTGGAATCCTCCTGGATGAGTACACTTCAGAAGACCTCTCCATGCTTCATCATAAATATGATGAAAAATGGTCAAAAGTGCTGGATTTGAAAAAGAAACATGATAAAACTGAACATCTCACAGCAGAGCAATCACAACTGGAGATGCTCTCTGAGAAACTGAATGCTGCAACTTTTGGATTGGAGCACATACTTCGTGAAATTGGCCAGATATATGAATCAAATGTATCTGTGAACAAGAAGAATAAAGGATCTGGATGTAAACTAGATGTCAGTTCTCTACCACGGACTGTTGCAGAGCTCATGATCTCCGGATTCCCACTGGAGCTGATGGACGGTGATGCAGCTCATGTGCCTCTGATTTGGGTTCAAGCGGTTCTAGATCAACTTATAAAAATCCTGGGAGACCAGAGAGTCTTTGTGTTGTCTGTTTTAGGGATTCAGAGCACTGGGAAATCCACCATGCTGAATGCCATGTTCGGACTGCAGTTTGCAGTCAGTGCTGGAAGGTGCACCAGAGGAGCCTTCATGCAGCTGGTCAAGGTGTCTGAAGAACTAAGAAAACAGTTAAACTTTGACTACATTCTGGTCGTAGATACTGAGGGTCTTCGAGCTCTAGAGTTGGCTGGCAGATCAACAAGAAATCATGATAATGAAATGGCAACATTTGTTGTTGGTCTTGGAAATATGACTCTTATCAATATCTTTGGTGAGAATCCAGCTGAGATGCAGGACATCCTTCAGATTGTTGTTCAAGCCTTCCTGAGGATGAAGAAGGTACGACTGAACCCCAGCTGCATGTTTGTACATCAGAACGTTGGAGACATTACAGCTGGTGAGAAAAACATGGTTGGGAAAAGACACTTGCAAGAGAAACTAGATGAAATGACTCAACTAGCGGCTAAAGAAGAAGTCTGTGATGCAGAATGTTTCAGTGATGTAATTAAATTTGATATAAAGACTGATGTGAGGTACTTTGCCCAGCTCTGGGAAGGCAGTCCACCCATGGCACCACCCAATCCACGTTACAGTGAAAATGTGCAAGAGCTTAAGAGCACAATTCTCTCTCATGCCTCAAAAAGTAATGGTGTCACACTGGCACAATTCAAAGATCGTGTTGGAGACCTCTGGAACGCTCTTCTGAATGAAAACTTTGTTTTCAGCTTTAAGAATACTTTGGAAATTGTAACATACAGGAAATTGGAGGAGGAGTATGCAAAGTGGACCTGGAGTCTCAGAAGTGCCATGCTGGAGATTGAAGACAAACTGCGCAACAGAATAAACAACAGGCAACTGCATAAAGTTGAAAGTAGAGAACTGGAAGAGGAAATGGCAAAGACCTTTGAAAAGGTGAAAAGCTTCATGAAACATTACTTTGAAGAACACAAGGAAAAGGAGATGCTGATTCAATGGAAATTGAAATTTCAAGAGAAAATCAAGCACCTGTATGGGGAGCTTGTAAGAGATGCAAAAACTAAATTAGAAAACATCATCTATCAAAAGAAAGCTCTCACCAAAATGGATGGAGAGAAAACATTGCGTGAAAGACGACTCCTAGAGAAGAGCAAAGAGCTTGCATTAAGTCTTAAAGACAAGGCTCTTGATGAGAATGAGTTGAGAAGACTATTTGATTCAGTTTGGGAAAAGTGGGTCTCTGAGCT
Organism: Garra rufa; assembly: GCF_049309525.1. Taxonomy (NCBI): domain Eukaryota; kingdom Metazoa; phylum Chordata; class Actinopteri; order Cypriniformes; family Cyprinidae; genus Garra; species Garra rufa. The sequence continues at coordinate 52,022,043 of NC_133361.1, forward strand.
GACAGGAGATGTTCCACCTTTTAAAGAAATCAATATAGAACATGACATATTTACAATCCTAAATGAAATGCATGAAGAAGCACTTGTGCGTGACAGATTAAATCAATTTGGAAACATTGTTCATATGTCTGATTTCACCATATATGTAAATCCCATCAAAAAATCAATCAGAAATTACATTAACACTCCACTGTTACCACCAGAAGAGCAAGAGTCAATCAAACAACTGATCCACAATGTCATTCGTCAAACTGAGAACCAGGTGAAGTCAAAATCAGTTGCAAAAATTGGTTACAATTCAAGTTACATACAAGAAATTGCACAACTTGTAAAAGATACTCTTGGAGGACACAAGTGCATGTACATAAAATATGAGTTCAAGAAAGAGTTCATTGTTGATTTGATACTTTATATGTGCAAAGAGGCAGGTATGAGGTTCGCAGAGCTTCATCAGGTTTTCAGAGAGGCGAATGATCCCTTGATTTATTTAGAGAAGAAGAAACCAGAATACTACAGCGTCTTCAAAGGATTCTGTGAAGGTGCAACATCTGCTGCAGTATTTGGAGCCTTGATTTGTAGTGAGCTGAAAAACCCCATTCTCCAGAGTGTCTACAACAAGACCGCAAACGATCTGGCAGGAGAGATGCGCACAAATATTCCAGCTTTCAAGGGCAACCGGTCAAACCTAGAGAAACACATTCTGAAAGCACTAGCAGAGGAGGAGGACTTTCACAAATTCATGAAGTACATTCATCATCCCAGGGACCACTTTGAAGATTTTATTCAAAATGAAGTGAAAGCATACATAACAGAGGGTAACTCCTCAACTCTTGCAATGATTAAGGGGAACATCAGACATAAGGAGCAATGTGTCATCATGGCTGCTGAAAGAGCAACAGCTGAAGTCTTGAGTAAAGGTGGAGATGCAAATATGTGGCTGGAGATTTTCTCAGACTGTTTGAAAGATGAGCTTGAATACAATAAAGAACATCTCACTGGCAACTGCTGTCAGGACATCACTGACTTTGAACTTCTGGAAGAGGTTGTGAAAAGAGAACTTCGCCCCATCACAGAAGAGTTGAACAAATACTTAACAAATCTCTCTGATATTGAAATGAAAATGTTCAGGGAACCACCAGATGAGATTTTGATTGAACATTTCTGTCAGTGCTGCTGGGTTCAATGTCCCTTCTGTAATGTCGTCTGTGTTAACACAATGGAGGACCATCCTGGAGATCATATTGCTCCTTTCCATCGTAACTGTGGAATGAATGGAATAATTTACAGAGGTACAACTAATCTTTGCATAGACTTCTGCACATCTTCAGTGGCAAGTGACACAAAATCCTTTTTCCCAAAACGTAACTCAGATGAGACAGTTTTATGGAAGGAGTACAGAACAGCAGGTCCAGAGCTTGAGAACTGGTCCATCACACCTGATCTCTCAGAGCTGCCATACTGGAAATGGTTTGTGTGTCGATTCCAGGCTGATTTGGAGAAGTATTATAAAAAAACGTTCAGTGGTTGTGGCAAGATTCCAAACGAATGGAGATCCTACACAAAAGAGCTAGCTATGGAGAGTTTGGAGAAATACCTGTAAATTTAAGTTTTTAACTAAACTCAAAGAGGAACCAACATGTCCTAAAGCCTGGAGCATATTACCAATACGTTTTATTGATCTCACCACTTACGAAATAAACATTTTCCATAAAGATTCCATTATAATTGAAATTATGTAAGATTTATGATTATTATGTACAGAAATTATGTATACCATGACATTGATGTTTGAATGAGTTTTTAATTGATATTTTAATTTTTTATTTTTTATCCTTTTCAGTTAAATAATATGAAAAATGTTTTGTCTACGTTTTCTAACTGTAGTTTTGTTTGCACACCATGCAGAGTTTTTTTTTATAATCACTGGCTGATTGTACATCATCTTGTTGAAATTATCTTGTGGTACTTGAAGTCCATTAAAGTCTAAAGTTTAAAAACCACTGTCATAACCAGTCATTGCCAGAAGAGGACAGCATTAAAGCATGAAAATCAGTAAGAGTGAAGAAAGTCAGTAACAGAATTACAGAACACAGATTACAGCAATATTTCTGGTTTTATAGCATTAGAGGTGAATGACAGTTGAACTGTTTATAATTAGGAAATCTCCAAGCATATACATGGGAACACAGTGGTATTTTCAGTTTTATTCAACCTCTGGTTTACATTTTATATGCAGTAGGCTATTCAGTGACAAGAAATAATTATTACCTACGCGCACACTTAATTAGGTACTTAATTGAAACATATTACATCTCCATTATTAATTGGAAAGTTCCTGAACAACTTATACAATGGTTTGTTCAAAGAAGGATCTGTGATCTTGTTACATGTGAGGGGGCTCTGGCGAGATTTGTCAGAGTTCTGCGTCTTGGTGGATTCTCAGCTAGTCTTCGGGCATCTTCTTCTTCCTCTCTCCAAAGCTCACGCCTTTTCCTCTCTAACTCCTCCTTATCTTCATAATTCTCCTCCAGCTCTCTCTCCTTTCGTGCAATCTCTTCCTGTCTCTCCTCAAGAATCTTCTCTTGTTTTTCGCGTATCTTTCTCTCCGAGTTCGGGTAGAACGACGTCGTGTAGAAGCTTCTGCCATTGATGGCCACCAAGGTATCGATCTTCTCCAGAAGTTTGGTCACTTGCTCAAAGTTTCCCATGTTCTTGTTATTGAAGAATACATATCCCCCACTGCATGTGCGGATAAAGTCTCTAAGGTCTTTGTCAGAGCTGGCAATCACATCATTTGGCATTTTCCCCTCAAGTCGATCTCCGTGTGTGAACAGAACAACCGTGTAATTCCAAATGTTCTTCCCAAACATGTTCTGGATTAATTTATGCATGTTCTTGTCCTCATTGGTTAAGTTTCCCACCGGCTGAACTAGCAGAAACACGTGTGGTCCTGGTTTATAGAGCGAGACAGATTTCATAATCTCCCTGATGACTTCCTTCTCCATTCGATTGATCTTATTAAGTCCGGGTGTGTCGATTATGGCCACGGGTCGCCCATTGATGTTTCCAGACGCTCTTTCACAGAACTGTGTGACTCGGCTCAGCTGCATGTCCGTGTTGAAGACGTTGCATCTGAGGATGGTATTTCCAGATGAGCTTTTTCCAGACCCCCTAGCACCCAATAACATAATGCGCAATTCCTCTGCCTCAGCCTCAGCTGGAAAAAGATAATGCACATATAGTGGTAAGTTGAAATGTTAAACTTAGTACACAAAACCAAGTATGGAAGACAAAGTATGTATTTTTGTTTTAAAGAAAGAAGGAAGGAAGTCACTCAGAAGATTTTGAACAATGTTGGTAACATAGTTTTGTGTTCTGTGACGTTTTTCTTGCCCATACTATTGAAGTCAATGGTGTACAGGTTTGGAACTATATGAGGTAATATCATATCTAATTTAATAACAGGATATGATGTGATTTAAGTGATTGACAGTTGTACCACCAATCCACCACTAGAGATCACCTTCTCCAGAATACTGACTGAATCCTCATTGTTCCTACTGATTTCTTTCCATGTTAAACACCATCTCTGCATTGAACTTGTTTTAAATAGCTCAAGTAAAACATTGTTTAGAACAAGTTACTGGAAACTACTGGAAAATGCATAGACTACCGTACTGGTTGAGAAGTAAGCACTTAAGCAAATTCAATATGAGAGCTGAAATTTTGCTGATTATTGCTGCTGAAAATGGTCAATTGATGTTATGTTCGGGCTGTACTAACTGGTCGGACTGGGAAAAACATTTAAAGCAATATAGACTGCCAAAAGTTATAACAAATCAAGAAGAGGGCAAAAAAATTGTCTGAGGAACAAAAGGTATTTGTGGTTGGCTAAACCAGGATTTCCAGAGCAAGAATCTTGACAACATTCGTGTTTATTCTTATCATTTCTGGTCAGGTAGGTGAAAGATTAGGCTAATATCTTAATTAATATTGCTTGTATATATCTTTACCACCAATAGACCAATATACAGGTCCTTTTCAAAAAATTAGCATATTGTGATAAAGTTCATTATTTTCTGTAATGCACTGATAAACATTAGACTTATATATATTTTAGATTCATTACACACAACTGAAGTAGTTCAAGCCTTTTATTGTTTTAATATAGATGATTTTGGCATACAGCTCCTGAAAACCCAATCTACCCAAATCTAAAAAAAATTAGCATATTTCATCCGACCAATAAAAGAAAAGTGTTTTTAATACAAAAAAGTCAACCTTCAAATAATTATGTTCAGTTATGCACTCAATACTTGGTCGGGAATCCTTTTGCAGAAATGACTGCTTCAATGCGGCGTGGCATGGAGGCAATCAGCCTGTGGCACTGCTGAGGTGTTATGGAGGCCCAGGATGCTTCGATAGCAGCCTTAAGCTCATCCAGAGTGTTGGGTCTTGCGTCTCTCAGCTTTCTCTTCACAATATCCCACAGATACTCTATGGGGTTCAGGTCAGGAGAGTTGGCAGGCCAATTGAGCACAGTAATACCATGGTCAGTAAACCATTTACCAGTGGTTTTGGCACTGTGAGCAGGTACCAGGTCGTGCTGAAAAATTAAATCTTCATCTCCATAAAGCTTTTCAGCAGATGGAAGCATGAAGTGCTCCAAAATCTCCTGATAGCTAGCTGCATTGACCTTGCCCTTGATAAAACACAGTGGACCAACACCAGCAGCTGACATGGCACCCCAGACCATCACTGACTGTGGGTACTTGACACTGGACTTCAGGCATTTTGGCATTTCCCTCTCCCCAGTCTTCCTCCAGACTCTGGCACCTTGATTTCTGAATGACATGCAAAATTTGCTTTCATCTGAAAAAAGTACTTTGGACCACTGAGCAACAGTCCAGTGCTCCTTCTCTGTAGCCCAGGTCAGGCGCTTCTGCCGCTGTTTCTGGTTCAAAAGTGGCTTGACCTGGCGTCTGTACACGGTGGCTCTGGACGTCTCTACTCCAGACTCAGTCCACTGCTTCCGCAGGTCCCCCAAGGTCTGGAATCGGTCCTTCTCCACAATCTTCCACAGGGTCCGGTCACCTCTTCTCGTTGTGCAGCGTTTTCTGCCACACTTTTTCCTTCCCACAGACTTCCCACTGAGGTGCCTTGATACAGCACTCTGGGAACAGCCTATTCATTCAGAAATTTCTTTCTGTGTCTTACCCTCTTGCTTGAGGGTGTCAATGATGGCCTTCTGGACAGCAGTCAGGTCGGCAGTCTTACCCATGATCGTGGTTTTGAGTAATGAACCAGGCTGGGAGTTTTTAAAAGCCTCAGAAATCTTTTGCAGGTGTTTAGAGTTAATTAGTTGATTCAGATGATTAGGTTAATAGCTCGTTAAGAGAACCTTTTCATGATATGCTAATTTTTTGAGATAGAAATTTTGGGTTTTCATGAGCTGTATGCCAAAATCATCAATATTAAAACAATAAAAGGCTTGAACTACTTCAGTTGTGTGTAATGAATCTAAAATATATGAAAATCTAATGTTTATCAGTACATTACAGAAAATAATGAACTTTATCACAATATGCAAATTTTTTGAAAAGGACCTGTAGGTTTGTAAACATTCAGGAGGCATGCACATCATGGCTGCAGAAAACTCAGGAGAGATAGCATTGACGCAGATTATACAGATTACACAGATACGGTACAAAATAGTGCGATTTCAAAAGATTATAGATTATGTTTATAAGATGTCATTTTAAAAATGTTCACCGCTTATTACAAGACATTGTCACCCAGCGATGGTGATAGTCTAACAGATCCGAAACAGGGATGCCGATTTTTTGGTGGGTGGAGCCTGGTAGCAAAAAAAAAAGACGGATTTCAAGTGGCAGTCTTATGGAGCCATTGAATAAAAAAAAAAAAGTAAAATTAATTTTATATTTTAAAATTCTGACTTTATTCTCGCAATTCCAAGATTATATCTCACAATTCTAATAAGGACAAACAAATCATTCTCTCTTTTCCCCTCGGCTCAGAATAGGAGTTTATCCCTGTTGAAAAAAAAAACAGCATATGCTGGTTAGGTGTGTTTTGATGTTGGGATGCTGGTTTTAGCTGGTCCTAAACTGGTTTATGCTGGTCCTTAGCTGGTCATGTGCTGGTCCCTCCTGCTCAGGACCACCTTAAACCAGCTTAAGACCAGCATAAACCAGTTTAGGACCATCTTACACCAGCTAAAACCAGCATCCCGGCATCAAAACCTACCTAACCAGCATATGCTGTTTTTTTCATCAAGTGTGGGATAACCCACACTTCTGTTTTTTTTTTCCCTCAGAATTGACAAACTCACTATTTTTGAGTTAAATCAACTTCTAAAGACAGAATTAGGAGATATAAACTTGCATTTGTGAGGAAAAAAAGTCAGAATTGTGAGATAAAATAAATGTTATGGAAAAATGTTAATAGTAATACAGTAGGTTTAAATAATATTTCATGCTGTAGGGCTAATTCAATATGTCCCATATGAACAGCATATGTGAATATTATGTAGACCTATTGTTTAAATCAAATTTATGATTTAAAAGTAAAGTAATCATAGCAGTTTTATCCGTTTACCTCCAATTGTTACCAGTGTTTTTTTGCAATCACTGTGTGCACAGCTACAAGTGACGTAACTGTGACATCTACTTTGAATTGGTCTATTAAATTTAGTTTGTCAAACTATTGCACTCTTTACTGCTTATTATGTCCTTCTCTATATGATTTAGCAGCTTCCACACGTTTTTCTGTGGTTTATACAGCATAAATTAGAACAACATATTCAGTTGTACGTCAACCATGAAATCCATGCTGTTGTTTACATCAGAGTATCTCCAATATGGCCGCACATCCGGGTAACTAAACAAATGACATAAGAACAAACCATCTATTGCTAAGCTAATGACTTAATGTATTGCACTAATAAGCATAACAATACACAAGACTCTCTAATGTAGTGTGCACATTAAAGTTCACTCTATGGCATTCTTCAATCTTCCGAATTTACTCAAAAAAGTTTTGTGGTGTCAGGAATGATTTATGCCTTATGCCCAAAAACAATTAGGAAAAGCATAGATGACTTTGCAAAACCCTGTCAGTATCAGTCCTGAGCATTCTTGGTATTTTGATCTGATAAGTTTGGTTCTTTATCTTTTTCTGTTCTCTTGGCATTTTGTCATGTGCAGTGGTCTTTGTCTGCTTCCCTAGACTCAAACAACTCAAGACGCTATAGCACTAAAAATCAACTGATTCACTGATTTATTATATTTAGTGCCAGTGGTAATTATTATCACAACTTACCATTCAAGGAGGGTGATTTTGAATTTGCCGTTAAGTCTTGAAAATCTAAACCAGATAAAGCCAAATTGATTTATTAATAATAATATTTACTACAAATAATAAGGAGAATTAATATAAATCTAACAATTTATTTAGCTTACCGTGCAACGATGGTGATATTGAGTTTGTTCTTACATTTTCATATAGTTCATCAATCTCAGCTATGGAAGATATTGAAGACAGTGAATATTACCTTTCTACAAAAGACCAGATTTGTTGAATGATTTGATTTGAATGAATTGATACAGACTTGATATAATCAATCAGTAACTCACAGCCCAGTGTCGAGTCCAGTTCAAATGTTTCTTTCTCTATTTCAGTCTTCAGACTGTCCCACAGCTTCTCTTCCAAAGCCATTGCTCTGTTTTATAGAAAATATCCTAAGGAATGAAGTATTTAACATCAGTATTTGAGACTCAACTCCTTACATAATTTTAGCCTCTAAACTATACTATTCTGTGACAGATTAAAGATGTATTAAAGAAAATACTCACAGTGGTCAGAGCTGATGTTTATGATTCTGGATCCACAGACAGAGTTACAGAGTAGAAGAGTCCACTGTGAATGTGACTTGTTTTCAGGAAGTGCATACTGAGATAACACCTGTGAGCTCACAAGTCAAGAACGAAAAAAAAAAAAAAAAATCTCTGATTGCAATCTGTTGCTATTTTTAAAATGTTTTTCTTTCAAATTCAACTCTATGCCATGCATGTATATAATATTTAATTATGCTAACCAAAGCATAGATTTCACTGAAAGCGTCCCACAGTCCTAAATAAAATTTAAAATAATTATGAATTAGATTTTTTGTATTTAAAAAAACATGTGGCTAAGTTAATACAGTTCCATTTTTCTTGACAATGATGAGAGGAGACAATTTATGAGTCTGTTTGTCTCTCAATTACCAAGTGAATAAAATGTAACACTGCAAATTACTTTGGATGAAGAAGGGATTGTAAAAAAAACTCTTCTTTCAGCACATTTTTGTCTTTTTCATGACCCTCTGAATGGTACATTACAGTAGATACTTTACTTGCTGTTCAGTATATTCCTGTTGACCAGTGGAGGACAGTGGTGAGACAGGAAAAGCCTTTTGATGTGGAAATAACCAGAGCATGTAGTCAAACCACTGTGTTACACTAGTACTCTGGCATGTAAACATCCACCTCAAAAGGTTCAAAAGAAAGAGAGAATGTCAGACAGAAGGAAATGAGTTGTCTAAATGAAACATAAGATGAAGGCGCCATAGTTGTTTTATAGTTATTGGAATCTGGCCAGCAGAATGATTTGAGTTTCTGTTTCATTAAAGGATTACTTCACTTCCAGAATGAAAATTTCCTGA